>NW_015390731.1:31976-35145 GCF_001527695.2 Protobothrops mucrosquamatus | reverse complement strand
GGCTTGTAATCACACAATTCCATTGGCTGGCAAGACCCTGTTGCTAGTTAGCCAACCAGCAACGGGCATGAAACTGTATGCAGATGGAGAAGGGCAATCACCCTTAATGGGCGATCAATGGTGAAGGGCAATCACCCTTAATGGGTGATCAGGATATGCATAGGGGATTAAGGGGGGGGAATACAAAGAACACAACACAGAGGCCGTCACAACTTTGAACAGTCATAAAATAACCTGTTATAAGTTTAAGGCTACCTGTAGCTCTTTCAATAGTTCTCTGTCACCACCACCACCACCCATCAGTATCTGCCATCAGTATCTGCCACTTCTTTGCCTTATGACATGGCCAGCTCTAAATGCAATACTAGATCTACAGTATTTGCTTATAAAAACTCTGTCCTAATCCATAGCGGTTTTGCGACAAACTCAGGAATCTGAGCATTTGAGGATCAACTGACTCTAATAAGGGCCAGTCTATTTTCAGAGAACCTTAGAATCCATTCCTGAAAGCTGAGATGAATCGGATCTTATCCACTCACCTCTTGGTAAAAAATCCCAATGGGTTCTCGAAAGACAATCCAGATCACAGACTCTTCACAGTTTGGAGAAGTGAGAGAACCGCTGTAGCAGTAATAACTGCTTACATCTGCTGTCTTCAATAAACCACCCAGAGAGAATTCCCCATTCAGATCCCAAGAATCATCTGAAAAACCAGAAAAAAGAGACATCACCTCATTTTTATTTTAGGGAAGTGGGTGGGACTGGGGGGGAGGGGAGATCCAGAGACTCACCTTTTTCTGGGATTTTGTCGAGAAGATTGGCTAGAGTGGTCCATGGAGTGATATAGTAAACCCCTTGGGATATCTGTAGCAAATTGAAAGAAAACAGTATATAAGGTCTCCTGTGCTATACTAAGAAACTGTATGTACTGTATAGTTGGTGGGATGCAGGGAATAGTCGCTTAGCTTGCAAAATAGTCTCTCAATTAGAGATGCCAGCTTGCAGAGAATAGCATGAATGTGCCTGGCGCAAAAGTGGGTTACAGTTGCATTTATGTCTATATATATATATATATAGCAGGGATGTCAAACTCAATTTCATTGAGGGCCGCATCAGCATTGCGGTTGCCCTCGGGGNTGGCCTGGGTGGGTGTGGATGGAGTGGGTGTGGCCTACTGGGTGGGCATGGCCAGCTCTACATCGTTCGCGTCAAAGGTGCCTGTGGGGGCCTGGGCAGGAGTGGGACAGATCTGAGGGTCTCTGGCAGAAGGGGGTGGGACCAGGGCAAG
The DNA here is from genome assembly GCF_001527695.2 of Protobothrops mucrosquamatus. Taxonomy (NCBI): domain Eukaryota; kingdom Metazoa; phylum Chordata; class Lepidosauria; order Squamata; family Viperidae; genus Protobothrops; species Protobothrops mucrosquamatus. The sequence continues at coordinate 33,857 of NW_015390731.1, read as the reverse complement.
GGCCAAGGCATGGTCCATTTCTTCATTCCTCACAAAGGGTGACACCTCCCCAGCATGCACCCAGGGAGCGGGGCTGACGCAGCAGGGGCTGGTTCCTCGCTGTTTCCGGACGGCCTTGTGAAGCTAAGACTGAATGCGTTTCAGCATAGATGGCCACCACAAAATTGTACATTGGCTCCCGGCCGGCCTGGGCCAGGGCCAAGGCAGAGGGGGCCATTCCCTCACTGTTTCCAGGATGGCTTTGCGGGCCACATGAAACCACTTTGCGGGCTGCATCCAGCCCCCTGGCCTTGTGTTTGACATGTCTGATATATAGTCTCTGACTTACAACCATTCATTTAGTGACCAATCAATCAGAATAGAGCTGAAAGGGACCTTGGAAGTCTTCTAGTCCAACCCCCCACTCCAGCAGGAGACCCTATACACTATACACCCTATACACCGACAATGGCACTGAAAAAGTGACATAAAATAGCAAGAGGAAAAATAAAATAATACACCCTTACCTCCCACCCCAGCGACAACACACACGTTGACAGACACATGTATTATAATTGCCAACATGTGTCCAAACTAACCAACACAATTCTTTCTATTAGTAGGGAACATGACATGAGGAGAACTAAAGCTGATATCCTGGTCTATCCAGGGTTTACCTAACCCAAAACCGGTTCTATGAAAGGTTTTAACTCATGATGGGCAGCAGACCCCAGTAACTAGGAGTCCGTGCAAATTAACCCAGAAAATAAATGGTAGGTGTGGTATACGGAATTATCTCTGAACGTGTCAAATCCCCATCCTATTTGGAAGATGCCACCCTAGGCTGCCCGAGGGACAGATACTCTTGGACCAATCCAGCACTGGATTGGCATTCTTCCTGGCCAACCATTTGCGCTGCTTACCTGCATGAAGAATGCCAGGACAACCAATCCTTGAGGATCCTTCTTCGCATCTTCTAAACTCATGTTGTTTTTAGTGTGAACCACGTGCATCTGGTACAAGAATGAAGAATGAACATGAGCACCAATACTTTAAACAGAGTGTGTTAACAATGCAGGTAGCCCTCGACTCACAATCATTTGCTTAGTGACCATTTGAAGTTACAATGGCCCTGACAAAAGTGACTTGTGACCGTTTTTCACGTTTACAACCTTTGCAGCATCCCCACGGTCACATTCAGACGCTTGGCAACTGGCTCCTGTTTGTGATGGTCGCGGTGTCCCAGGGTCATGTGATCACATTTTGCAACCTTCTGACAAGCAAAATCAATGGGGAAAACCAGATTCACTTAACAACCCCCTGCTACTAACTCAACAAATGCAGTGAGTCAATTAACAACCATGGCAACAAAGGTCATAAAATGGGGCAAAACTCACCTAACAACTGTGTCGCTTAGCAGTGAAAACTTTGGGCTCAGTTGTGATCATAAATTGAGGACTGTGTGTATAAAACAGTTTTTCTCAACCCTGGCAATTTTAAGATATGTGGATTTTAACTCCCAGAATTCCCCAGCCAATCATTCCATCCTATCCTACACACACACAATCTATAAAGCTCAGTGGTTGGCTATTTGTAGTTCCCACCTGTTCTCTTCAGATAGTTTCTGCGCATGCCCGAAAGATGGCGGACGCCGTCCCGTAGCTCCGCTGTGGTGGAGCTGAAGATGGGTAGAGGGGGGGCCTTGGAGACCCCCGAAGAGACCCCCTGGTGAGTTTCCCGGGAGTGGGAGGAATCAGCCGTTTGCCGTTCGCCGTTTTCGTCTTCGACGGCCTCGGCGGCCGCGGCGGCAAACTCGGCGGCTTCGGCGGCGAGGCCCTTCCATCTTTGGCGGCCTCGGCCTATCCGCCTTCGGCAGCCTCGGCGGCCTCGGCCTCGGCGGCC
>NW_015390731.1:26629-28077 GCF_001527695.2 Protobothrops mucrosquamatus | reverse complement strand
GACCTAGGGTGAATTTTAAATAGGGATAATTTTTAATGATTTTAATAATGTCACAGACTATAAATATTTGGTTTTAATTGGCTTTTATAGGGGAAATGTTGTGTTGTGTTGTTTGTGTTGTGTTATTTTAATATGCTGTGAGCCGCCCTGAGTCCCGTGGGGAGAAGGGCGGCATATAAATTATGAAAAAAAATAAAAAAAATAAAAAAATAGTTGTGATCAGGACAGTAGTTGTGTTCCCTTTTTAACAAGTAATCTATTCTGAAAGGACTTTGCACCCCCCATTACTGATTTTTACATCCTTCCCCTGAGGACTATCAGCAACATACATAATAGCTTATGAAAAAGCTGTCAAAGTAGAAATGCAGGAAGCACAGTTAAAGATTCTGGTTGTAGAATAGTTAATTGATCTTAGCTGGTCAAGTAATCAGCACTACAGGAATGCCCCAAAGGTGCTTTTTTTCAAGAGGCAACTGGGTTTTCTTTGTTTTTCCTTTGTTTTTCCATGTTTCGCTTCTCATCCAAGAAGCTTGTTCCATTCTGACTGAATGGTGGAGAATGAAAGGATTTATATTCCTTGCAGTCATCTGGTCATTAGCACTCTTTCTGGGAGTTGTTCCCCGCCATTCTGACAGAAATGAAGAAGCTGCTTAGATGAAAAGAGAAACATCTTCAAAGAGAAACAAGAAAGTCCAGTTGCCTCTTCAAAAAGCACCTTTGAGACAAGCATGACTTGGATGACTGAGAACCTCCATAGCCCTTGACTTACAACCATTTTCTTTGTGACCATTCAAAGTTACAAAGTCACTGAAAAATGTAACTTACAACTGGTCCTCACACCTACAATCATCATCCACACATCAGGTGACATCCACTTAACAATCACTTTGCTCAGCAACAGAAATTCTGGTCTCAGATTGTGGTCATAAATTGAGAATTACCTGTATTCTCCTACATCAAACCAAACATTCATCTCTTAGTAATTTTATTTTTGCCAGCACCCTGAATTGATTACCTCCATGGCATAGTGTTGGCCATTGATTGTGTGCTCTGCGCCATTGGTATTTTGGGTGCCCCAATGCCAGTGGGCGCTGTGCAGCCAATACACTGCTGGTAAGCCAGGACCAGAGATGGTTGCTTTGGAATTAAAAGTTATCTGAACTGCAACAGAATGAAAACAAAATTAAGAGCAAATGTCTTGATGGGTCTTTGACTAACAAGCAAACAGGCATTATTCCAACAGATGTTGATTCCTAAATCCACAATCCCAGAAGATTCCACTCTTAAAACTGTAAGGATGGTAGTAGATTTTAGGAGAAGCTCTCCTATTCTACCACCTTTTACAATATTGGACAACACAGTATCAACAGTAGAGATCTTCAGGTTTCTGGGTTCTATAATCTCCCAGGACTTAAAATAGACGCCTCACATTAGAACCACTATTAAAA
>NW_015390731.1:21330-25083 GCF_001527695.2 Protobothrops mucrosquamatus | reverse complement strand
GGTAGGAAGATTTCGGTGTCATCCATATGATGTCCCTCAGGATGTCCCCTGACTTATTTTTCTTCTCCTTAGAGCAATAACAGAATAACAGAGTTGGAAGGGACCTTGGAGGTCTTCTAGTCCAACCCCCTGCTCAGGCAGGAAACCCTCAACCTTGATGATGTTAAGATGTGTGGACTTCAGCTCCCAGAATTCCCCAGCCTTTGTTCCAGTTGCCATGATTAAACCTTTTTTACATACTTTTGGCCTGGATGATTGAGCCTTCATTTACATACTTTCCCAGCCAGAAAGTAATGTGTTCTCCAATTCCCATGCTGGCTGGGGAATTCTGGGAATTGAAGTCCACACATCTTAACATTGCCAAGGTTGACAAATTCTGACAGTGCGATCCAATTTAAGGTTGTCAAGGTCCTCTCAGCATATGAGATATTACGGTGTATTCTTTCAGGCCACAAATGTGCAGATAGTATCATTCTTTCAGCCCAAATCTGGGCAACATCTGGGAGAGTACTCCATATTTTAGGAAGACTGGAGTCACAGCCAAATCATGGATTTGAATGAAAGGATAGATGTGGCAGGCTTTGGGGGGAGGGGTATCCAGGGAGAGGGAAGATGTTGGGGCTGATTCTATTCCACCTCCTGTGAATCTAGAGTTCACGTGACAATAAGGAGGCACTACATCACTATTTCCCAAAAACAAAAATTAGGATCTGCGTGGAATTGAATCAGGTTGCATGCTTCAGTTTCACTCATATCGAATTTGTAGCACAGATCTCAGTGATTGAACTGCAGCTTATTGCTGCCTACCAAAAATTATTTTATTACGGCTTCATGAATCACATCACATCTCTTAACAGAACTATCAAGCCTGGCGGAAAGGAGACCACACAGTAAGCTTAGCCTAAATAGAAGCAATTATTCCAACTGAAAAACCAAGCTGGATTCCAGAGATTTACAGGATCATGTAGCCATTGTAACCCAGCTGAATTGCTATTACTAGGAATATACCACTGTGATGTAGCACAAGGTTTTTCAACCTTGGCAACTACCAGATATTTAGGCTTTGATTCCCAGAATGCCACAGCCAGCAGGGCCACTGCTGAGAATTTTGGGAGTTGAAATCCACCAATCTGGAAATTGCCAAGGCTGGGAACCCTTGGTGTCGAAAATATTCCTCCAAGTGAAGGAATGGATGGTAATCCATGAATACGTACGATGATATCCTGTATTCTTCATTTGCTTGACAATTTTACGATCTTCATAGCCGTTGAAATATATAGGTCCAAGACTAGAATCATGAACTACTTTATTGAGCTCAATGTTGATGGGAGATTGTCTCATGCCACCGCAGGAGCCAATAGTTCCCCAAGTGCTAGGTCCTAGCAGAAAAAGAGTAAAGAGATGATCATATTAGATAATAATATAATAATGTAGCCCTTCCATTTTTTTCCTTTTTTTTCCTTTTTTTTCGTTTTTGCAATTAGAACATTTTTCTAGAATTTGGCAAATGGGTGTGTGTATTTACCCAGTCAGTTTCCAGGTAAAATTCAAGGTATCGGCTATCAATTTTAATGGCCTACATGGCTTGGGGCCAGGTTATTTGAAGGACCACTACTCTTTTATTAAACCCACCCAGCCCACCAGGCCAGGAAGGCAAGGCACATTGTGGGTCCCATCGATAAGGGATTGTCATCTGGTGGGATTACAAAAAGGGCCTTCACAGTGATGGCCCCTTCTTCGTGGAACACCATTCCCGCTGAGGAATGGCCCTCAACCTCTGCTTTTCTCAAAGTCCCTAAAAACATAGTTTTGTCAGTGGGCCTGGGGACCACAAATGGAAATGGAGCTGTTCAAGTGGCTGATTTGTTTGTGTTGTTTCTGCCATGGTGGGTGGGGTGGGGGGATTTATGGGTATTCATTATGTGGTGGAGTTTTTAAATTTTGTAAGCCAGAGTTCCCCATTTCCACCTTTGCAGACCGGCCGGGGGAGGGGAGGGGATAGTTCGCAAAATGGCCGGCAAGCACTGGCAGCTCCATTTGCATGAGGGGAATGCATGGGCACCTGCCGCTCATGTAAATGGAGCACGCACACATGTGCTCACCCACTGCTCCCACAAGTGAGGATGTGTGCAAGCGCTCTCTGGCTGTTTCCATGGCCCAGTTGCAAACCCCTCACAGCCCACTAGTAGGCCCTGGTCCACAGGTTGCGGACCCCTGTTGTAAACCTCCAAGAGTCACCTATCTATGAGTTGGGCAGCTATACAGGTAGTCCTCCACTTACGACCAAAATTTTTGTTGTTAAGCAACACAGTTATTAAGCGGGTTTGCCCTATTTTATGACCTTTCTTGCCACAGTTGTTAAGTAAATTGCTGCAGTTGTTAAGTTAATAACAAGGTTGTTAAGTGAATCTGGATTCCTCACTGACTTTGTTTGTCAGAAAGTCGCAAAAGGAGATCACATGACCCCGGAACACTGCAACTGTCATAAATATGAGACAGTTGCCAAGCATCCAAATTTTGATTTACTTACAGCAGTTCATTTACTGACCATTCAAAGTTACAACAGCACTGAAAAAAGTGACATGACCGTTTTTCACACTTAACAACTGTTGCAGCGTCCCCATGGTCATGTGATCAAAATTCAGACATTTGGCAACTGACTCATACTTTTGACAGATGCAGTGTCCGGGAATCATGTGATCACCTTTTTTGACCTTTTGGCAAGCAAAGTCAATGGGGAAATCACATTCACTTAACAACCTTACAACTAACAATTAACTTAAAAACTGTGGCAAAAAAGTCATAAAATGGGGCAAAACTCACTTAGCAGCAGAAATTTTGGGCCTCATATATAAATGACCTGAAAGGAAAAACATTTAGAAGTTCCTCCTCATGTTTCAGCATATTTTAACCTCGAGATTGCTAAAGGTATGTTGGCAGATACCACACTTGTGATTGCAACATATAGAATTACAGAGATTTTCAAACGTAAACAGTGTGAGGGTGGGTGGGCATGTTCATTCCTTTAAACTCATTACACATTTTCCTTCCCATGTTAATATTTTTTAAAGATCTATGGTTTTAATTATCACTACCTTTATACTATTAGGCATATAACGTATGCTGTTGTAACGCTAGCCTTGAACAAAAACTGAGATGTAGACTTCTTCTAGGTGTCATCAGTTGAGGAAATAAACAGTAAATTAATTATAATAACAGTCGGTATTAAACTCAGAGTGGTCACTGATTCAATCCAACCAGCGTATGAACAGTAAACAGGGTGAATTAGAAATTCAGGTGAATGAGGGCAGATATGGTATTGTTGCCATTACGGAAACATGGTGGGATGAAACCCACAAATGCAACACACAGCTAGAAGGATTTAAATTATTTTAAAGAAACAGACCAAATAAAAGAGGAGGTGGAGTTGCTCTCTATATAAGAAATAACTACATCTCTACAGAAATAGAGCACAACAATGATGAAAACTGTCTTGAATGCATTTGGATCAATATAAAAGGTGGGGGAATGACATTGCCATAGGTGTATACTAAAGGCCACCCAACCAAACAGAGGAAATAGATGAACTTTTTGCTAGTCAGCTAACTAAGGTATGTAGGAAGCACATCACAATAGTAATGGGGGACTTTAATTACCCTGACATCAACTGGGAGACAAACTCTGCACCAAGTGGAAGATCAAACAGATTCCTGACAAACCTAGCAGACAACTTTGTCTCCCAAAAAGTAGAGA
>NW_015390731.1:18008-21112 GCF_001527695.2 Protobothrops mucrosquamatus | reverse complement strand
CTGCACCAAGTGGAAGATCAAACAGATTCCTGACAAACCTAGCAGACAACTTTGTCTCCCAAAAAGTAGAGAAGGGAACTAGCCACATTGGATCTAATTCTCACTAACAGAGATGAAATGATAGAAGGTGTTGAAGCCACAGGAACCTTGGGAGGAAGTGATCATGCAATATTGGAATTCAACATTATGGAAGCACAAGCAATAGAACACAGTCAAACTAGAATCTTGGACTTTAAGAGAGCTAATTTCAATAAACTTAGAGAGGGCTTGGGAAGAATTCCATGGATGAGAATCCCCAAGGGGAAAACAACTCAAGAAGCTTGGGAAATTTTGAAAAATGAGATAATAAAAGCCCAGTCTAGCAGAATACCAACAAAGAAGAAAAATAACAGCTCTCAAAAGAAACCAGCATGGCTGCATAAAGAACTCTCTGATAAATTGAAAGATAAAAAGGACAAGTATAAAAAGTGGAAAGAGGGGCACATAACTAAGGCAGAATATCAGCAAATAGCCCAAGCCTGCAAAGATGAAGTGAGGAAAGCTAAGGCTCAAAATGAACTAAGGCTTGCGACCAAAGTCAAAAATTACAAAAAAAGCTTCTTTCAACATGTAAAAAACAAGAAAAAAGTTAAGGAAATGGTTGGTCCATTAGTGGAGGAAAGTGGCAAGAAGGTGACAAGCAACAGGGAGAAAGCAGAACTATTTAACTCGTTTTTTGCATCTGTCTTTACACAAAGGGAAAAAACAGACCAACCTATCAAAAATAGTGCCATAAAAAATAGAAGAGAAACACAAGTTAAGATAGGCAAGAAAATGGTAAGTGAGAACCTCTCCAGCCTAGACGAGTTCAAATCACCAGGACCAGATGGATTACACCCCAAGGTTCTCAAGGAACTGGCAGATGTGATCTCAGAACCACTGAACTATATTTTTCAAAGATCCTGGAGCACTGAGGAACTACCAGAGGACTGGAAAAGAGCTGATGTAGTTCCCATCTTCAAAAAAGGAAAAACCTCAATACCTGGGAAGATTCTAGAAAAGATAATCAAACAATGAATCAGCGAACACCTAGAGGCAAACAAAGTCATTACTAAAAGCCAACATGGGTTTGTCAAAAACAGATCATGCCAGACAAATCTTATTGCATTCTTTGACCAAGTGACAAAATTAGTGGATCAGAGGAATGCCCTGTGGATATAATTTATTTGGACTTCAGTAAGGCATTTGATAAAGTAGATCACAACCTACTACTTGATATGATAGAAAAATGTGGGTTAGACAGCATCACCACCAGGTGGATTCGTAGCTGGCTGACCGGCCATACTCAGTGTGAGGTCCTCAATGGAACTGCATCTACATGGAGGGAAGTGTGTAGTTGGATGCTCCAGGGCTCTCTTCTGGGCCCAGTGCTCTTTAATATCTTCATCAACGATTTGGATGAGGGGATAGATGGGGAACTCATCAAATTTGCAGACGACACCAAGCTGGCAGGAATAGCCAACACTCCAGAAGACAGGCTTAATAGACAGGAGGATCTGGACAGACATGAACACTGGGCACTATCTAACAAAATGAAATTCAATGGTGAAAAAAGCAAAGTTCTACATTTAGGAAAGAAAAAACAGAGGGGTGACATGATAGCAGTGTTCCAATATTTCAGGATCTGCCACAAAGAAGAGGGAGTCAAGCTATTCTCCAAAACACCTGAAGCAACGGATGGCTCTCCAGGAACAAGGCTTGTGGTTACCACAATAAGAAGGTTTCTGGAATCAGAGAAAAAAAACATAGCTTACCACACTCTGGTTTGTCATAACACCAGTGATCTGCAAGAAAGAAAAAGAAAAGAGAAATTTAATGGCTTTTAAAGAAAACATTGAAAGGAACAAAGGCCCAAAGCATCCCAAGGTATTTCTTCCATTCAGGGGTCTTCGCAGGAGTGTCCATAAAAGCAAGATGGCAACCCAGCCAGGTGATCAAAGCCCCACCCCCTTTTTATGCGTGGGTGTCGTGTATATGATTATGGACACCATCTTGACTTTTTTGACCCCCTCCTGCAGACACTCCTGCTTCCATTCAATACCTAAACCATATTTCTGGCAGGCAAAGGGGTTTTTCTAATTCTCTTCCTCACCAGCTTTCCCAACCCTTCAAAGATAAGAACTGAAGATATGGAGAAAAACTCCTTTCCCCAACATAAAACACAGATGTTCAAAATGAATTCCCCCCCCCAAAAAAAGAAGCATTGTCTTTGTTTAAATTTTCATTTCATGGATTACCATAAAAAGAGAGAATTCAACATTGCTACCCATTCCTGAGGACAGGATCCTTTGAAGGACTGAATCCTTCAAAGTACAAGTAGTCCTAGAGCAGTGATGGCGAACCTTTTAGAGACCGAGTGCCCAAACTGCAACCCAAAACCCACTTATGTATTGTCGGGTGCCGTGGCCCATTGGGTGGGTGTGGCTGCGGTGGTAACGGCAGACTGGGTGGGACTAAAAAGTTCAATCAATCAATTCCAATTTTGAGAGAACTTTTTTTTTCCCGCGAGAAGTTAAAATTGATTGATTGATTGAACCTCTTTTTTTGCACATGGCGGCAGAGGCCTAAAGTGAAAAGGTTTTATAAAACCCAGCTGAAGGCCTAGGACTGGGGTGACGGCGCGCGTGCCCACAGAGAGGGCTCTGCGTGCCACCTGTGGCACGCATGCCATAGGTTCGCCACCACGGTCCCAGAGTCTTACAATCATTCATTTAGTGACCATTTGAAATTACAATGGCACTAAAAAAAATGACCAATGACTGTTTTTCGCATTGACTGTGTTAGATCGCGCAGGCAGTAAGACACGAGTCGAGTGACAGTCAGCTCTTGGTTTATTGGCAAGGCATAAGGTAAATCCGGACTGGTGCTCTGGGCCAGGGGAGCCCTCTTTTATGGGATTCCCCTGGCTTGTAATCACACAGTTCCATTGGCTGGCAAGACCCCGTTGCTAGTTAGCCAACCAGCAACGGAGACCCCGTTGCTAGTTAGCCAACCAGCAACGGGCATGAAACTGCATGCAGATGGAGAAGGGCAATCACCCTTAATGGGCGATCAATGGTGAAGGG
>NW_015390731.1:12469-14740 GCF_001527695.2 Protobothrops mucrosquamatus | reverse complement strand
CCGGCCAGGTGTAGCTCGAATCTTCCCATGTAGGCATCCCAGTCGTTCGTTTCTGGGTTGAATGCCGGTAGGGAAGACGAGAATTTCAGGGTGGAAGTCATCTTGGAGTCGCGGATGTTTTCTTGCTTCGGAAGGCTGCGTGGAGGAGCTCTTGCTTCGAAGTAGATTGCTTGCCACGAGGTTGCCCTTGTCGTGCAGTGTTACTGGGATCCCACCTTCGTCGCCAGTGTTAGATCGCGCAGGCAGTAAGACACGAGTCGAGTGACAGTCAGCTCTTGGTTTATTGGCAAGGCATAAGGTAAATACGGACTGGTGCTCTGGGCCAGGGGAGCCCTCTTTTATGGGATTCCCCTGGCTTGTAATCACACAGTTCCATTGGCTGGCAAGACCCCGTTGCTAGTTAGCCAACCAGCAACGGAGACCCCGTTGCTAGTTAGCCAACCACAACGGGCATGAAACTGCATGCAGATGGAGAAGGGCAATCACCCTTAATGGGCGATCAATGGTGAAGGGCAATCACCCTTAATGGGTGATCAGGATATGCATAGGGGATTAAGGGGGGGAATACAAGGAACACAACAGACTGTTGCATCTCCCCCATGGTCACCTGGGCAAAATTTGGACACTTGGCAACCGGCACAAATTTATGACGGTTACAGCCTCCTGACAAGCAGACTCAATGGGGAAGCCAGATTCACTTTACAACCGTGTTACTAACTTTACAACTGCAGTGATTCACTTAACAACTGTTGCAAGAAAGGTCACAAAATAGGGCAAAACTCACTCAAGACCTGTCTTGCTTAGCAACAGAAATTTTGGGCTCAATTGTGGTTGTACGTTGAGGACTACCTTTAACCTAGCTTTGGCAAATGTAAGCTCTTAATTTGCAACTAGGAGCAACTGACACCAAATTTCTCTCCCTTGCAGATGACAGGAATCCAGATAATTTTCTAAAACGGGGCCATCAGTTAAGAAGGGTGTCTCCCACTGAAAACTGAAATTGCAATTCCACATTCTAGGAAGGTCACATGGTAGAAAACCGAGACTTACGATCACAACTAACGCAGAAATTTTCCAGGATCAGGAAGAACAGGATGCATGCTGATAATTTCAGTGGAAAACCAGCACTTCCCATTGTACCTGCATAGAGGAAGCACATTGTTAACAGACTACAGAGCCCATCTCTTTCTCCCACACGTAGTTTGTATGGACTTGAGTAAAGGGTTGGACTAAAAGATCTCTGAGGTCCTTGCCAGTCCTATGATTTTATGTTCTGTGTTCTAAATAAAAAAGAAACCCTGGGCCGGTTACTAACGCAGGTCAACTGAGGCGGCTGGCCTTCTGGGATCTAGCAGCTCCTTTCTCCGTACTACTTACCAGCCCAAACAATATCTTGCATGCTAACTATGCTAAACATTAATTAATTCCCTTTCAAAGGAGGTAGAGTAGACTTGTTCAACCTGTCACTCTCTTAACATCTTCAATTCTAAGTTGCCTAAAGGTTAAGATCCAACAATGGCAGTTCTCGACTTACAACCACAACTGGCCCCCTCAAACAGGAGGAAAAAGATCGCAAAATTGAGCCAAACTCACTTAAACACCGTCTTGCTTAGCAACAGAAATTTGGGGCTCAATTGTGGGTGTCAGATGAGGACTGCCTGTATTGGATTTTAACCTTCGGGCAAATTGGCTTCTGACTCTGCTTGTCAGATGGTCGCAAAAGGGGATCACACGACCCCCCCCCGGGACACTGCAACTGTCATAAATATGAGCCAGTTGCCAAGTGTCCGAATTTGATCACGTGACCCTGGGGATGCTGCAAGTGGGGAAAAAACGGTCATAAGTCACTTTTTTTCAGGGCTGTCGTAACTTCGAACAGTCACTAAACGAATGATTGTAATTCGAGGACTACCTGTTCTACAAGACCACAGGTTGGGCAACATTGCTATATACATGCTATGTATCTCATTAGCAGGATAGATCTGAGCATGCTGAATCCCTAAGGGGAAGGAAACTGCAGAAGCTGCACTTGGCAAGTGGAGAGAGTGAATAAGGCCCTCTAAGAGCTGACGCTGGCATAATAAATCTTGATGGGTGGGGAAGAGCCTTTCCAAACAGAAGGTGTGAATGCCTGCAGAAACATGGCCTATTTTAAACCATCAGTGGGGGGATCATGTGACCTGCAGGCATTCAGTGGGCTGTACTGGAAGGCTTAGTTTATGGAAACTTCCCCATATGACATTATAATAAAACTGCAGCACCTTAAAAACA
>NW_015390731.1:0-11340 GCF_001527695.2 Protobothrops mucrosquamatus | reverse complement strand
GTTAATCTGATAAGAAGCTTGGAAGATACCACAGGCTTCCCAGATCAACCTCCTGCACAAGGGCAGTACTACATATTTATTGACTGATTATAAATTTGATTTATAACCTGGCTTTCAGACAGGAGCTCAACATTGTGGGAGTGATGCTCCTTCCACCTGTTTTCCTACATAACCACAACCTGGTTAGGTTGAGAGAGAGAGAGACTGGCCTCAAGTCACTCACTGAGCTTCTATGGCTGAGAAGGAACTAGAATCTACATCCCCATATTCCTAATTCACCACTACATCACTTTGGGTTTGGGGCTGACAAAGAGTGGCTAGGCTAACCCAAGGTCATGTAGTGAGTTGTCAAGGCTGAGAGTAAACCAAAATCTGGGTCTCTCTGCTCCTAATCCAACATCTGAACCACTACATTACACATCTGCTTCAGAAAATCAGCGGGAATCTGCCAATCTATGATTCCTGACCTATCTTGCAACAAGGATGTTCCGTGAAGTCCTTGAAAACAAGGCAGACAGAGAATAGTTTTTGGAAATGTGTGGGACTTCACATCAAAGCTGAAAAACGTGTGGCTTCCCTTGGGTTCAAACTCTACCAGTGGTAGGATTTCTCTCTGCTTTGCTTACCTGCTCTGCTTGGCTCTTTCTGGCGTTGAAGTCTTGGGGAAGTGCTTCTTTTCGGGAGTGTCTTTTGGACTTAGGAAACACGGCTTTTGTTATAGGCTTGCTCCTCCCAGAAGGAAGCAGTGGGTAGGCAGGATAATTGGACACACCTTCAAAGACGAAGAGGCATTGGGCCATCCACACAGGGACTTGTCTATGGGTGATTTGTTTACCTATTTTTCATACCAGGAGGAGCTCATCTGTATAGGCAACAAATTAAGTAGAATTAGTTGGCTGATAGATCATCGGGCTTTGTAATTAGGAGACCAGTGGCCCGATCTTGAATTACGTTTGATTAACAGAATAACAGAGTTGGAAGGGCCTTTGGAGGGCTTCTAGTCCAACCTCCCTGCTCAACTGCTTTGTCTTCACCCATCTAAAGACCCTGAATACAGGTAGCCCTTGACTTACGACAGTTCCTTTAGTGACCGTTCAAAATTACAAGGGCACTGAAAAATGTGACTTACGACTGTTTTTCACAGTTATGATCATTGCAACATCCCCATGATAATATGATCCAAATTCAGACGCTTGGCAACTGGTTCACACTTATGATAGTTGCTGTGTCCCAGGGTCATGTGATCACCTTTTGCAACCTTCTGACAAGCAAAGTCAATGGGGAAGCCGGATCCACTTACCAGTTGGGTTACTAACTTACCAACTGCAGTGATTCATTTAACAACTGTGGCAAGAAAGGTTGTAAAATGGAGCAAAACTCACTAACAAATGTCTCACTTAACAACAGAGATTTGGGGTTCAATTGTGGTCGTAAGTCGAGGACTACCTGTAACACAGTTGGAAGGGACTTTGTAGGGTTTCTAGACCAACCCTCTGCTCAACTGCTTTGTCTTCACCCATCTAAGGACCCTAAATACAGGTAGTTCTCGACTTAAGACTTACTTATGGTAAGGACAGCCGAGAAGATCATAGGAAGCTCGCTCCCTGGTATTCACAGTGCTGCTTATAAGCGCTTAGAGGTGCTTAGAGCTCAAAGCCTTGTTAGAGACCCCACACACCCACTTTACGGTCTGTTTCTGTGGCTCCCCTCTGGGAGGAGGTTTCAAAGTATTTATAGCAGGACTACCCAATTCTGTAATAGCCTGGTTCCCTATGCCATCCCTCTGGTAAACTCGCACGATTCGTTCTTCTCTCCATGCACATGTATACATAACTCGAACTAGACTGTGCTGTCTCTCTGTGTCATATAATATATGTGGGTATATGCATAATTCTGTATTTATTTATGTAGTGTGTATCGGAGGTGGTGACTTTTGAGAGCTGAATGCAATGAAATTTCATTTTAATGTATGCCGATTAGTGTACATTCAAAGTGACAATAAAGTTATTATTCTATTCTATTCTATTCTATTCTATTCTATTCTATTCTATTCTATTCTATTCTATTCTATTCTATTCTATTCTATTCCAACAGTTCATTTAGTGACTGTTCAAAGTTACAGTGGCAATGCAAAATATTGCTTATATTGTCAAATATTGCTTATAATACAACTATACTAGTCTGGTTTAATTCCTTGAATTTCCTATCAGTTCAACCCCTGTTACTTAAGGGCCTAATTTGGGATTGTCTGCATTCCCCAGAAATTTAAAGGGCTTCAGGAGGTGCAGACTCCTTCCCTTGCTTTTTTGAGCATTTCAGAATCAGCAGAAAAATCTAAAATTATTCATTTAAATAAAGAATGGAACAGAGAAACCTCAGGGCATCAGCCACAAAGCGTACTTACTGCTACTCTTCTTTAATTTCTTGGAGTTTACAAGAAGAAACCTGCAATTCCTGCCTTTGTTTCTCACACAACAATCATGGGTGGGAGAGCAGCTTGCTTCCGATACGAAATGGCGGTGAAGTGCTTGGCAGACAGCCAAACCTATGATCAGTGATAATTATTGGATACCAGTTTTTAGTGCCAAGATGTAGAGGCTGGAACTAGTTTTACGTGCCTCAATTCACTCTGGCATCTTACAAGGAAGGTGCCCTCTGTGCAATGCCTTTCCACATATTCCAAGGAAAACAAACTTCCAGGTTAGGTAACTCAGCCTCTTCCAAAACCGAATCATATTATTCATCAGTCTCTGAATTAACGCTATTAAACTAAAGCTATGTTCTCACTTGCACCAAACCAGGAAATGTATTTTTTCTGTCAAGGACCCACGATGCGGCCATCAACTTGTTCCTACCCAGGAGGAGATAAGCTGAAGCTGCCCTTAGATCAAAGTGGTGTACAGGTCGTCCTCAAATTACAACAGTTCATTTAGTGACCGTTTGAAGTTACAACGGCATTGGAAAAAAAAGATTATTCTTCACACTTATGACTGTGGCAGCATCCCCATGGTCACATGATCAGTGTCCCGGGGCCGTGTGAGAATCTATCGCAACCTTCTGACAAGGCAAAGTCAATGGGGAAGCCAGATTCACTTAACAACCATGTTACTAACTTAACAATTGCAGTGATTCACTTAACAACTGTAGCAAGAAAGGTCGTAAAATGGGGCAAAACTCACATAACAACTGTCTGGCTTAGCAACAGAAATGTTGGTCTCAATTGTGGTCAAAAATTGAGGATTACCTGTATTCCCCCTTAAACTAGCAGCATCCAAAGGCAGTTGCAAATGTGAAAAAATATATTATGTGGTACCATCTATTATACCAGAGTTAAGTCAAGGGATTAGTAATAGGTAGGGTTGAGGAAGCATTCCGTGATATCCCCAGTTCCCAGTTAGCCTTGTTTTCTACCTTTTTGCTGCCGTCTCCCTAAACTGGAGGACATAGCAACACTTTTATTTATTTATTTATCATTTATTTATTTATTATTACATTTATTGGCTGCCCATCTTACCACAGGACAACTCTGGGCAGCCTACAATGTTAAAAAGATAAAACTACACAAAAATGGATGAACAATACAAAGATTCAAATATTATTTATTTGGAAGGAAGGAAGGAAGGAAGGAGGGAAGGAAGGAGGGAAGGAGGGAAGGAAGGAAGGAAGGAAGGAAGGAAGGAAGGAAGGAAGGAAGGAAGGAAGGAAGGAAGGAAGGAAGGAAGGAAGGAAAATTGGCCATTAGTTGAAGCCTAAGAGTTGCCCATCTTTTTCTTCAGTGACTTTCAGATCACCTATTTTCATTGCAACATAGCTTTGTTTACAGCTGCCTACAAAACCATCTACGACAGGGGTCTTCAAACTTGGCCCTTTTATGACTTGTGGACTTCAACTCCCAGAATTCCTCATCCAGGCACACTGGGTGAGGAATTCTGGGAGTTCAAGTCCACAAGTCATAAAAGGGCCAAGTTTGAAGATCCCTGATCTACGAAGACACCACATTTAGACACCAGTAGCTGGAGAAAAAAGAGAATAAATATGGAAAGACGGCCTGAGCATCTGCAAAAAGCTGCCTGCTCTTTGAATCTGCTCCTTTACAATAGAACGATTTGATCAGCAACTGTTTATCATTAAGTTCTCTCTGGAAATAAAATAGGGAGGAAAACAAAATAAATCATCCATCAAATCATTCTGAAAAGACCAGGATGCCTGGATGTTTTTAGTTGCAAACATCATTAATTCCTGCAGGGGTGGAGTGGAGCTACCTGCTGATTAAAGATTTGGGAAGCAGAGGCCTCAACTCATAGGAGACAGAAAAGTAATCCTGTTTTGTTTTGTTTTGTTTTCAGTTCTCATTTAATTTTATGAAAGAGAAAGAACATTTCTTTAAAAGAGGAATTCTGGTGAACTTCTTAGGAACGTGCTATTCTTGAAATCTTGCGTGGTCTAGGGAGAGGCGTGAATGTCCTGCCTTTTTATTGCAGCATAATCTTTCTAGCTGTCCCCACTTTGTCCCCCTTCCATTGGATCCTAAGGGAAGATAACCATGAAAGAAGAAAATGGTAACTGTTCTGTATTGAGCGTTGGTAAGGCATTGAGACGACGCAGGAGTAACAACAGTTGCTTCTTTATTCAATCTTCAACAGAACAACACAAAATGGCGCGGATCCCGACTTCTGGTTCTGGATCGCGGCATCTGCAGCCGTGTAGAGAGGCTGCTCTCTTCGCCGGCTGCTTTCTCTCTGCCGGTAGACCCTTAATTGGGTCGAAAAGTCGCCCTGGAGGGGCGACTACCATTGAGGAGGCCCTCATCGATCGTGAAAGGGCGGCAGCTCCTTCTGCAATCCGAGAATGCTCCTTAGGGCCGATGGAGGAAAGATTGGCCAGTAAAATGGCAGATTACCTTGCTGCTGTAACCAGACGTCAGAAGAACATCTAAGCACAAGAACCACCGTGGTTGATCTGGGTGAGATTTTTTTCCCCTCTCTTAGTCCCCCTTTTTTTTGTTTCCTGTAAAAAGCATTTCTGGAACTATTTCCCTGTATTAAGAAAGCGTTGTTTTTGAGTGTGGGAAAAGAAGCTATGGACTGAAAATTAATTTTAATTGACTATTTTTTACTTTTTTACCTACTTTGGGGTCTTGAAAAAATTTCCATTATTGAATTTATTACTGGATTTAGCTTACATGTGGAGAATATCTTTTTCCCCCCTTCTTTTTCTGATCTTGTTAGTTAATTTTGGTGTCTGGGAAGAGATTTCACAGTCTACTGAGGACACCTTATGGAGAAAGTTAGAATTGCAACTGTCTTTTTTTCCCTGTTTGATGTTGAGACTGGCTTTGACCTTCAGATCATCATAAAAGGGAAAAGATAAAGAAATTCAACAGTTGTATTTGTGAGGGTGGACACTGGCTAAATGTTTACTGAATATAGCCTCCACTAAAAGATAATAGGACTGTTTCTAATAACTATCAAAATGGAGAAATCATATTCACAACTCAACTGTAAACTTATATTGGAAAATATTTATGAAGCCACTGAACAAATATGTCTACAAATGAAAGAGAGTATTACAGAAATAAAAAACAGAAATTCTACTTTGAATCTACAAACTGACCTCCAGACTTTAGCTGAACATTCTACAGACCAAAAAACAACAGAAGCGGAACCAATCAACATGAAAGAGGATTCTACTTCATCTTATATACAACCTAATAAGATTTCTGATGTACAAAAAATGACTGTAATCAAATTACCCATAATCTTAAAACCAACAGAAATGGATGTACAAATACAACTAACTCAAAACCATGATAATTTGGACAATCAATTACTAGTCACAAAATTGGATATATTTGAGTGTTCTACTCTACAGATCCAAATGTCGAGATCTGAATCTTTAAAACAACAAGGGACTACCTACAAAGGAGCCAGGTCTTCAAAATAGAGGAGGGGACACTCTTTTTTTACTCAAAAGATACTCCAAGGCATAAAGAGAGACTTATTTGTTGATATTGAGGCTCTGTTATGGAAACCTACTTGGCATAAAAAGAAAGCTAGAATAAGATTTAAGAGTGTGATCCAAAATTCTACATAATGGGTTTAAAAGGCTTTTTAGACACGGATTGACTCATGGTTTAAGATGGGTGAATAAGATGTTAGACTGAATAAAGATTAATTAAATATTCGAACTTAGTAAGAAGATGTTTGTTTGCGTATTAACATGCTTGTTGTGGATATAGCAATTCTGGGTGGGGGTTAAAGGAGTTCGATATAGATATTGATTGTTTGATAGATGATAGATTTAAAAAATAGAGTAGAAATGTATTTTTTGGAATATTATTTTTGTTGTTAGAAAGGATAGTTATTTTGTAATGAAAGAAGAATAAGAGGGATTTTTGAAAAAGAAGAAATGATATTAATAAAGGATTACTGATTATGTTAAGGAAAAAGGGAACGGATAGGTACCTGAAGTGTTAATAACATTTTTATTGTAGTGAAATAAAATATGGTAATTGAAAATAGTAAAACTTAATACAGGATTTGGACCTATGTAGATGAAATGTTATTGATGATTGTTTTGATTGACTTAATTGTATTGAAATATATTAATTTGAATATAATATATTATTTGAGGGAATAGAGAGGGAGTTTTTTTAATGATTTAATTTGAATTATATATGTATGATTTTGTTTTTGGATAATTGGTTACCCTGTCATCACGTTGTTTCCTAAGCACTTGTTTGTAAAAAGAAAAAACTAATAAAACTTGTTTTTTTTTAAAAAAAATGGAACGGATCCCTTTTATACCCTTCTGCAGGGAGCAGCGTCAACCAATAAATGCAACGTATTTTTCCCGCCTTGCGCATGCGCAATAGGCTGGAGACAGCCTGTCTGGCCTGGGCAGCCTCGTGGTATTCCCGGGACTCTCTGCAGCTTCCTGCACCTGCTGTGTCAATCACAGCCCAGGACATAATAGTAACCCTGGGGAAGTCGCATCCAGGGGCTGGTTTCAAGTGGGTAAATAGATAAGATGAGACGAGACGAGACGAGACGAGACGAGACGAGACGAGACAAGACAAGACAAGACAAGACAAGACAAGACACGACAAGACAAGACAAGATAAGATAAGATAAGATAAGATAAGATAACCTTTATTGTCATTTTTTTTACTGTGGGCACAATGGCACACATCAGAAATGAAATTTAGTTGCCCGCTCTCAAAACGAAACACATACATGACACACACCTAAATATACTATGAACAACATATGTATAGACCCACATCCCTACATATACGTAGCAAATAAATATTAAATACTGTCCATCTTGAATATATAATGGAAGGAGGAAGCTTGAGAGTTCACAAGGTTAATGCTGTATGGAATGAAACTATGGCTGAATGTGGATGTTCTGCTACGGATACCACGAAGCATCCTCCCAGAAGGTAACAGGGAAAACAGGTCGTGAAGAGGATGTGTAGTGTCCCAGATAATCTTACGGACCCTGCTCAAACAACGCTTCTGTGCTATGTCCTGGATGGGAGGGAGGGAACCGCCAATGATCTTTTCGGCCATTCTCACCACTCTCTGCACCGCCTTCCTGTCTGAAGCAGTGATGCCTCCAAACCAGACTGTGATGCTGTATGACAGGATGCTCTCGATTGTCCCCCTGTAGAAAGTGGCCAGGATAGGGGAAGGAAGATGTGTTTTTCTCATGTGATGCAGAAAATGCAGGCGCTGCTGTGCCCGCTTCACCAGTTTCTCACTGTTGAGCAACCAAGTCAGCCTACTCGTTAGCTGCACACCCAAGAATTTGATGCCAAGGAGGCTTGGAAAGGAAGAAACAAGGGTGAGAAAAATTAGAAACACCAACACGAAATGCTCTGCCACTTCCAATGATGAAATATGTTCAAAAGCACCACCAGGAGAAATTCAAATTTTAGTCTCAGGCATGCTGAAAATGTGAGCTTTTCCCTATTGCACTTCAGTATAGCATAAACAAGAGGTATGATGGGTTAGTGGTTAAAGATGCTGAACTTGTCAGCTGGAAAACTGATAGCCTGGGTTTGAGACCCAAGCACCACATGACGGGGTGAGCTCCTGCTACCTGCCTCAGCTCCTGCCCCCCTAACAGTTTGAATGCACGCACATGCAAGCAGATAAATAGGTACCATTTCTGTGGGAAGGTAGCAGCTCACCCCGTCATGCGCCTCAGCGTATACAGGTAGTCTTCGTCTTACGACCACAATTGAGCCAAAAATTTCTGATGCTAAGTGAAACGTTTGTTCAGTGAGTTTGGCCCCATCTGACAACTTTACTTGCCACAGTTGTTAAGTGAAGCGCTCCAGTTGGTAAGTTAGCAACACGGTTGTGAAGTGAATCTTCCTTCCCCCATGGACTTGTAACTTCAACACCCATAGGGGTGCTGCAACGGTCATGTGAAAAACAGTCATGTGTCACTTTTTTCAGTGACATTGTAACTTTGAATGGTCACTAAATGAAATGTTGTAAGTCGAGCACTACCTGTAGTCATGCTGGCCACGCTGGCTCCCTCGGTGAAAGAACAGAGATGAGCACACACACACATCCCAGAGTCAGACATGACAGGTGAGGGAAAATTTTTAAGTGCATAGCAGTGGTGAACCACTGAGAGAGGTGCAATGTCATCACAAGGGGTCTGCAAAGGCTTGAATCAACATTATGATTTGAATTTTGAGTTAAGTTTTGGGGGTCCGTGGCCGCAAAAGTTATTTAAAGAGGGTCCGTGGTGAAGAAAAGGTTGAGAACCATTGCTTTGTAGCATAAACTTTGGCAACACCATTTTCCTGCTAGTTGTCTGTGAATTTGCCTCCATCTCATTCCCAGCCCAGGCAAGAGACAGGCTGAAGTCATCCTTTACAGTCCGATGGTGTTTTCCCCTGGAATCCATCTGCACCTGATCACGATTGCGAAGTGTGCAAAATGTGTTACACGTTGACATCAGTTGTGGCAGACGTAAAAGCAAGTGACCAGGGGCAATATAAAACCAGGCAGCCTCTCTCAGGCTGACGCAGCCACCACCACCACCCCACCAGGACTGCTTCGTCGGCAACCGCATTGCCTCCCTAAACTATAAAGCACAATTGTGCGCATAGTAAAGGAAACCACTTGCTGGATCTTGAAACAGAGTAACAGGAACCTAGTGTAATGGTGAAACGATGCCATGGTGAAATATAAGGCAATAGTGAAATGAAGTAATAATGACATGTGATGCACTACAAGGCTGAGGTAATCTAGTTATGGAACAAACCCAGCCTAACCTCCCTAGCAGAGGATGGGGTATATAAGAGGTGACACTGAAAAGGAACCTATCACGTCGCCCCTTGTCCTTCTCTTCGCTAGACTAATACCCAGTTCCTGCAATCGTTCATCATACGTTTTATCCTCCAATCCCTTAAATATCTTTGTTGCTCTCCTCTGTAGTCTTTCTAGAGTCTCAATATATTTTCGGTATCATGTTGCCCAGAACGGAACACAGTACTATATTCCAAGTGTGGTCTTGCCAAAGCAGTATAAAGCACTACTAACACTTCACATAACTTTGATATTATCCTTCTGTTGATGCAGCCAAGGATTGCATTGGCTTTTGCATGCTGCTGGCTCATATTTAAGTGGTTGTCCACTAGGGCTCCCAGATCCCTCTCACAGTTGAGCCAGGCACCACCTATCCTATACCTGTGCATTTGGTTTTTCTTGTCTAAGCGTAAAATCTTATTTCTCACCACTGAGTTGCATTTGATTAGATAGCACCCAGTGTCCAAGTTTGCCAGGATCCTTCTGGATCTTGAGCATACCATCTAAAGTGTTGGCTTTCCTGGTGTCATCTGCAAATTTGATGAGTTCCCTTTCTATCCCCTCATCAACATTATTTACAAAGATGTTGAAGAGAACTGAGCCTTGTTGTCCCCCACTGCATGCTTCCTTCCATGTAAATGTACTGTAGTTCCATTGAGGACTACACATTGAGTGTGGTTGGTCAGTCAGTTACGAATCCATCTGGTGGTGATGCTGTCTATCCCACATTTTAAACACCTGGTGATGATGGTATCTATTTATTTATTATTTATAAAGTGTATTGGTCGCCCATCTTACCATAGGGTAGCTCTGGGCAGTTTACAGTCATTAAAATATGCCCATACATACTGTATACATTAAAACATAAGTAAATTAAAATCAAAGATTAAAATCCAAGGGCAGGTGGGGAGGGCAGAGGCGGACTGCGGGAAAGTGGGATCTGTTGTTACTAGATCAACCAAATACACTGTGCTTGTCCCACATTGGGGCTCCAAGCCAACTGGCAGAGCAACATCTTTAGACCCTTACGAAAGGACGGGAGGGTTAAGGTCAATCTTCCGTTGGGGCCCGATATTCCACAGGGCAGGAGCAATAGTAGAAAAGGCCCTATATATAGAAAAATGGTGGTTTCATGGTCTGGGTTGAAAGTTGGGTTGGCAGGAGCTTAATCAGAATCCGGATGTAAATCTAAACCAATTGAAAACTGGAATTGGCCATCTGCAAAATGAAAATAATTTAATAAGTGTTTACTGGCTAGATTTGATAATCTGCTTTGTAAATAACAGATATTAAGATGCCTCTCTCCTATTGAAGCTCATAAGTTGACTGAGGCAAGAACAATCAGCCAGTGGAACAGCTTGTCTCAGAGGTTGTGGCTGCTTCAACAGTGGAGGTTGTTAGGAAGAGATTGGACAGGGAGTTGTCCAGAATGGTATAAGGTCTCCTGCTTGAACAGGGGGTTGGACTAGAAGACCTCCAAGGTTTCTTCCAACTCTGTTATTCTGTTATTTGATCTGTACATTGTTAGATTAGAACAGGAGAAAATCCATCCAAGTCTTCTGTACAACTTTAACAAAAATAGCTTACCAGAAACAGCCTTACAGTAGTTTGGCAAGTTGGCAACTGCTCCATTCTAACTACAGCATAGTAACAAAAAAGTTACACTTGCTCTTTGCCTGGCCCACAGACAAGTTTTACATTTCAGAATCTCACTATTATACAACCATACCCAGCTACAAACATCCAGACAATCACTGGGTGGTACCAGAGAGTTATCACTGGCTATATACAATGGTAGTTCATATTTTTGCAGCCAAATCTGCTACCCCTACAGTTCTGTATAGCTATAAAACAGGATTTGATGCTGTCTGTTTTGCACCTCTACAAATTTTAAATCAATACAAACTGCAAAGTCACTAAAGGAGGCAGTCACAAAACAAGGACTACCTTTATCCCTGTTTCTTCTGATGACATAACAAGTGTCACTAAGTGATATCTTTGCTTTTTT
>NW_015390730.1:43768-53473 GCF_001527695.2 Protobothrops mucrosquamatus | reverse complement strand
CTCAGAAAAGCAGTTATACTGCTGTGTTGATAAGTGAAAATTAAAGCGGTAGAAGCATGTCAGGTGGCTTAGAAGGATATATTGGACAGGATTATCTACTCAAGAGGAAATTATTGTTCCTGAGATGGCAAAATTCTGCTATTACCCTTGACAAGCACTTGTGCTCAGTAAATCCTTGGTGCTTACAGCTCAAAGGCATTTACCTGAGATCAGTAAGGTCCTCTGAGATTTTTTTTTAGAGATTATGAGTTCCAAAAATTCCGATGATCCCAGATGCCAACAAAGCACTAGAGGTGTCTGCCTCTTTTTGGTTTCTGCTGCGGTCATCCTGATGTTTTGGACCCAGGTGTCCCTACAGGATTTTTGCCAAGGATTTTTCCTTGGTGCTCTCTGTAAGGGATGGTGCCTATGGAGGAAGAGGTGGAATGATTGAACATCAGTTTCCTAGGAAGGAGGGAGAAGATCCCTGTCCCAGCCTATGTGAGCCCTTGTTAACTCACAAGGACAAACCCCTCTTTTAACAAGTAGGCTGGAAATGCAGGAAAAACAACCCCCCTTTTTTAATTAGGTACAGACCTGCAAAATGTCCCCCAAAGCAAAGGCAAACAAAACACGATGCAAATGGAGAATTGTTCAAAGGCAAACAGAACATGATTCAAACGGAGAATTGTCCCAAGGCAAACAGAGCACGATTCAAACGGAGAATTGTCCAAAGGCAAGACAAACAGAATCTGATTCCATGAAACTTGAGTCCTTTGCAAACAGTTGTCTTCAGCAAACAGCACCGCCCACACCTTCCCTTTTCATTATGCAGCCCCAAGGCATGGCTTCTCAACGCCTTCTCCTCCTCCCTTGGAGTCGCACCATTGCTTCCCTCGGTCCTGCTCTTGTTGCCTGTCTGCGTTTCGAGCGTCTATGATGTCTTCCAGCTGTGAGTCCTCAGAGTCTGACTCCGCTTCCCCGCACAACTGAGTCTCAGCCTGAGCCCTATTGGAGGAGCCAGGCTCTTCATCAGATTGTAAGTCCTGGAGCTCATCAGACCTTCCTCTGACTCTGGTGGCTCTCCAGGCACCTCCTCCTCTTCCTCTGATTCCCCGGACTCAGCTGCCGGGTCCAGTGGCTGGCATGGACTCACAACAATCCCAAAGGGGAAAGGATGAGACAAGAAGCAGCCCAGCCCAGAGCTAGACTGGTGACAGAGGAAGAGAGTTAGGGTCACATTCCCTAGAAACTTCCAGGTTATTATATCTATTAGGTTAGAACAGACATGTCAAACACAAGGCCCAGGGCTGGATGCGGCCCGCAAAATGGTTTCATGTGGCCCGTGAAGTCATCCTGGAAACAGTGAGGGAACGGCCCCCTCTGCCTTGGCCCTGGCCCAGGCCGGCCGGGAGCCAATGAAACAATTTTGTACTGGCCATCTATGCTGAAACGCATTCAGTCTTAGCTCCACAAGGCTGTCTGGAAACAGCGAGGAGCCAGGAGAACCTTGAGCAGCAGCCTTGAGGAAGTAGGGCTGGACTTGGTGCTGCGGGTGCTCAAAGGCCAGGCTGGGCATTTGACCTCTGCTGCCCAGGGCTCTGGGCAGCCCGTACCACCATCCAGCCCCCTCTGCATGGCCTGAGAGGAATGGTGAGGCTCCTCCAGTAGACCATGCCTTGGCACTTGCCCCGGTCCCACCCCCTCCTGCCAGAGACCCTCATATCTGTCCCACACCTGCCCAGGCCCCCACAGGCACCCTTGATGTGAACGATGTAGAGCTGGCCATGCCCACCCAGTAGGCCACACCCACTCCATCCACGCCCACCCAGTAGGCCACACCCACCCGGCCCCCTGAGGGCAACCGCAATGCTGATGCGGCCCTCAGTGAAATTGAGTTTGACACCCCTGGGTTAGGAGATTATGGCTTTAATCTGGCAAGATAAAGAACTGAACTTCGGCTGGGCTGTTGTATATCAAGCAAGGTTTTACCCCTGGGCAGAAAAAACCAAAGGTACAAGTACAGATTAGGCGAAACCTGGCTCAAAAACAGCAACTGTGAGAGGGACCTTGGACGATCTCTTAAACGTGAGCCAGCCATGTGCGGGAGCAGCCAAAACAGCTAACACAATCCTAGGTTGTATAAACAGAAGCATAGAATAAAAATCACGCGAAATATTAGTGCCGCTTTATAAAGCTTTAGTAAGGCCGCATCTGGAATGCAGCATCCAGTTTTGGTCACCATGTTACAAAAAAAAAAATGTTGAGACTTTGGAAAAAGTGCAAAGAAGAGCAACTAAGATGATTAAAGGCCTGGAGACTAAAACATATGAAGAACGGTTGCAGGATTTGGGAATGGCTAGTCTGGAGAAAAGAAGGACTAGGGGGGGACATGATAGCAGTATTCCAGTATATCAGGGGCTGCCACAAGGAGGAGGGGGTCAATTTATTCTCCAAAGCATCAGAAGGCAGGACAAGAACCAATGGATGGAAACTAATCAAGGAAAGAAGCAACCTGGATAATAAGGAGAAACTTCCTAACAGTGAGGACAATTAACAGTGGAACAGCTTGCCTTCAGATGTTGTGGGTCCTTCATCACTGGAGGTTTTTAAGAAGAGACTGGACAGCCATTTGCCTGGAATGGTATAGGATCTCCTGCTTGAGCAGGGGGCTGGACTAGAAGACCTCCAAGGTCCCTTCCAGCTCTATTCTGATTGATTGATTGATTGATTGATTCTTGGGCTGGGTCTGACATCTCTGATTGATTGCTTTCTTGCAGACATTTCATTACCCGTCTTGGTAACATCATCAGTGCTAGCCAAGATCTCAATGCTTGCTTCACTTGAAAGCTTAACTTTCCAAGGAACTGTCAGAGCTTTCTTACACTAAAACTGAACTGACCCTATCATGCTATGTGGCTGCTTACAACCCTCACTACTAACTCAACATCAATCACTGATTTGAAGAGGAACTATAGAGAGAAGTAAGTGACTGTAGGAAAAGAGTAGGTAGACCTGGGATGGGTGGAGTTAAGTGCATCATCAGCCTAGAATCATTAGGTTCCCACAAATGGTCCAATCTAACCCCTCCTGAATTCTGTCTGACCTTTATCTGTTGCCAATATAGCAATGAACTTTAATTGACTAGAATCTTGTGTATAGACTTGAATAAGTCTTCTATGCTGCAACCTTTTTCAATGGTCCTGCTTCTTTGAACCTGACAGAGATACAATATTGATGCGGTTATTCCATTTTTTTTCATTTTCAATGGGTTCTGAACAACTCTGTGTTCAATTAATTACTGGATAAAATGCTTAGTGATTACAAGGCAAATATAAGGTCCATTTTTTAATATTTGTATTATTGGATGTAGCTAACTGGCACTCTGGCCTGGCTTACATCTGTTTGAATTGCTTATTTGGTTGGATTAACCTAGCGATCAACATATGTATGTACAATGTATGTACATGTACATTGTACATGCCCATCTTGCTGTTTCCGTGTAGGGTAAGTGACGCTGCAGAAGAGGAATAAGAGATATAGTAGTACCATAAATCAAGAAAGGAAAAAAGGAAGAAAAGTGATAGATAACTATTAGATAATTGATGGAGAGAGATAGAGAAATGACAGATTAGATAGATAGATAGATAGATAGATAGATAGATAGATAGATAGATAGATAGATAGATAGATAGATAGATAGATAGATAGATAGATAGATAGATAGATAGATAGATAGATAGGCAGGCAGGCAGGCAGGCAGGCAGGCAGGCAGGCAGGCAGGCAGGCAGGCAGGCAGGCAGATAGATAGATAAGAGATAGAGATAGATGATAGCTAGCTAGCTAGCTAGCTAGCTAGCTAGCTAGCTAGCTAGCTAGCTAGCTAGATAGATAGATAGATAGATAGATAGATAGATAGATAGATAGATAGATAGATAGATAGATAGATAGATAATAGTTAAAAGAGAGATGATAGATAGATATACAGAGAGAGAGAAATAGATAAATATATAGATGATATATAGATAAATAGATAATAGTTAAATGAGAGAGATAATAGTTAAATGAGAGAGATGATAAATAGAGAGAGAGAAAGAGAGATGATTGATAGATGATAGATAATAGTTAAATGAGAGAGATAGACAGATGAGAGAGAGAGAGAGAGAGAGAGAGAGAGAGAGAGAGAGAGAGAGAGCATGATAGAGAGCTGTATAGATGTATAGGTGGTCCTTGCTTAATGACTGATCACTCACTGACCATTTGAAATTATAATGGACATCCAAAAAGCTCCATTCTCGAAGTCATGACCTCTTCTTTCACCGCTGCTGGACACATAATGCATTTTTAGACAGCACGTTCCATTCCCATGTCTGAATGGGGAAACTGAGTCATGTCACTAGCGTAAAATGATGGAATTGTCTTGCTTGCATTAAGTTGCTAGATCTCTCTATTTGCACAGAGTTCATCTTTCAGCTTACAGCCTCAAAGCTATTGTGGACATATCATTACAACAGCATGTATTCTATAATTAATTTCCTATTTTGAGCTTCGAGCTATCGTTCTCGCGCCTAGTGTGTGTTTTTCTCTCTCTCTCTCTCTCTTCCGGCTTCTTTTTCTACAAGTTGCTTCAGGAACGCAAGTGATGGGGGGGGGGGGTTGTCGTTGTTTTGTTTTGTTTTTTAAGTGGAAGCTTCCGTTGTTTATTCCGAACCAGCTGCCTGTCATTTTCATTTTATTTTTTTATTTTATTTTATTTTTAATGGCTCCACACCAGAGTTATGTGCAATTGAATCAATACCTTGGGGCCAACTCTGTCATGATTACAATAATAAAAAAAAACTCATTTTGCTGTAGTTTGGAAAAAGGTTTTCATTACTGCATGTCACTCCGTTACAAAATTTTATGGGACTGTACACCCCACGGGACCTTTTAAAATGTAGGGTTGTTGTTGTTGTTGTTTTTACGACGATTAAACTCCGAAATAAAAGGAAGCGTTCAAATAAAGCATGGAGTTCATTTCCTTTTGTCTTTGATGGATACGAAAGAGAGACGGGAAGAACAGAAATGTGCAAATGAATATGTTGCAGGAAAAGAAAAAAAACCCCAGCCACTTCTCCTTCTTTTTGGGGCAAGGATGAATTATCAATCAGAACACAGCTGGAAGGGACCTTGGAGGTCTTCTAGTCCAACCCCCTGCTCAAGCAGGAGACCCTACATCATTTCAGACAAAGGGCTGTCCCGTCTTTGAAACCAAAGAATTTCTACCATTACGGATTTCTTTCTTTCTTTTTTTTAAACTTTTTTATTAATAAAACAATTAAAACAAAAAAGGACATGACATGACGTTCCGGTATATATAATCCTAACAATTCGTTCCTTATCATATTTAAAGTTCTATATATACATCTCTCTCTATATCAGTGGTTCTCAACCTTTTTAATGCCACAACCCCAACCGGTCATAAGTCGAGGACTAAGCCGGTCGTAAGTCGAGGACTAAGCCGGTCGTAAGTCGAGGACTACCCAACCGGTCGTAAGTCGAGGACTTTCCCTGCCCAGGAGCGCCGTGCATGCGTGATTCCGCCCCCTGCGCCGGCCGGGGCGTAGCTGGCAAGCGGCAGAGACGGAGCAGGCCGACCACCAGCTGGCCCAGCCCAAGGGAGGTAAGGCACCCGCCGGAAAAGGGGGAAAAAAATGGCGGACAAAAAAAATGGCGGACAGCCTTGCTTGGCGACCCCCGTGAAATGGTCGATCGACCCC
The DNA here is from genome assembly GCF_001527695.2 of Protobothrops mucrosquamatus. NCBI lineage: Eukaryota > Metazoa > Chordata > Lepidosauria > Squamata > Viperidae > Protobothrops > Protobothrops mucrosquamatus. The sequence continues at coordinate 47,735 of NW_015390730.1, read as the reverse complement.
AAATGGGGTCCCGACCCACAGGTTGAGAACCACTGCTCTCTATATATATATACATATATTCCCCTATATAATACAATATTATACAATCTCGAGCTTGTTTCTCTATATATTAACATATAATTTTATATACCACAAACTTAAACTTTAACTCAAAACCCGAACAGTTCTTCTTGACTCATACCAGCAAAAATTTTTTATCGTGTGCGGACATGGACAGGCTAACTATGGAACTAAAGGACAAGACAGAAACGGACCATTACGGATTTCTAAAGGGAGAGTCTGGTAAAGTCAAGAAATAATAAGATTCATTTCCAGATCATTTTATCAGAGCTTGATTTGAAAGCTCGAATGGAAGAGAGATTTAGCTAGCTTAGTCATGTCTCCTTTTTGTTTCCCCCCCACCCCATCCTAATTCATATTACAAATGCAAGCGCCACTTGTTTGTCAATATTGCAGCCTGCTTTGTACCTAATTAACAGTCATCAAACAGGGACAGCTGACACAAAGGCTAATCTTCACAGCTAATACTTTGGTACAAAAAGAGAGAAACGTGAAATTCTAGTACCGTTTTACAAAGCCTTAGTAAGACCACACTCGGAATATTACATATATATTCATGGGTACAGGTATGCAGGTCTTGGCGTATTCGGGTCTTTTCCCGTGTAAGATTGAGGGTATCTTGGCGACGTTTCGACGAGGTCCCACTCGTCATCTTCAGACTGGGGTCTTCGGCTTCGTGCTTGTGCGAGCAAAGTGTGATCGGAGCTGCCGTCTCTCTATAAATATTGGTGGGGGTGTGTGGAGTGCTGGCTTAGTTGCTGTAGGTGGGTTGGTTGCCTGTGTAGGGGTTATTATTTGCGGATTGTTCAGCTGTTTCATAACATCCTGAGTAGTTGAGGTGCTGGCTGTGTGCCCATTAGTCTTTTGTGTTATAACGACCTGGGTAATGGGTTGTGTGATGACCTCCTGAGATCTAGTGTAGTGATATCCTGAGTTTTGTGTTGTAACATCCTGGGTGATTGGCTGTGTTGTAGATAGACCCAGGATGTTGCAACACAAAACTCAGGTAGGTAGGTAGGTAGATGATTATATGTATAATTATAGATAGATAGATAGATAGATAGATAGATAGATAGAGAGAGAGAGAGAGAGAGAGAGAGAGAGAGATAATTATATATATATATATATATATATATATATATATATATATATATATATATATATATATATATATATATATATATATTTATAAAGCTAAAAATTCGACTCTTGGGTAAATCCATGATAAAACCAATAAATATCGATCACCAAGAGGAAAGTAATAAATAGTAAAAAATTTAATGAGCCAAGCTTTCGTTGGGCCCACCCAACATCATCAGGGCTTTAAAAGTAGTCACTGGGAAAGCTGGGTCCGGTGACACGTTCCAGAAGCCGGATGCAGGCTGTTAACATCTTATAAAAGCTCTTTCCCAGTGACTACTTTTAAAGCCCTGATGAAAGCTCGGCTCATTAAATTTTTTACTATTTATTACTTTCCTCTTGGTGATCGATATTTATTGGTTTTATCATATAGATAGATTAGATAGATAGAGATAGAGATAGATAGAGATAATAATAATAGTAATAGTAATAGTAATAGTAATAGTAATAATAAAAATAATAATAATAATAATAATAATAATAATAATAATAATAATAATAATAATAATAATAATAATAATAATAATAATAATAATAAAGTTGGGAGGGACCTTGGAGGTCATCAGGCAGGAAACCCTATACCAGTGGTGGCGAACCTATGGCACGGGTGCCAGAGGCAGCACTCGGAGCCCTCTCTGTGGGCACACATGCCATTGCCCCAGCCTCGCTTCCCCCCGTGACCCCCTCCTCACCAGCAGCCCCCCTGAAGGAGAGTCGCCCCCGAGCGTGGCCCACATGGAGCAGCGCAGCCAAGAACATGGCAGCCAGGCAGCATAGACAAAACTCTTCCCTCACACCCCATCGTGCACAGTTGATGCTGCAGGGCGCGGGCAGAGGTGTGGCCGCCATAGCGCTGCTGGACTGCCTGGGCGATCTGCGGCGGGCCGTGGAGGCGGTGAGTGGTCCTGTGGGCAGGTGGGGCAGAGAATGGGGGGGCAGAGCGTGGGCGGGCAGGGGGGTGGAGTAGGGGCGGGGCCAGTTTTTGGGCACTCAAGTCTCTAAAAGATTTGCCATCACTGCCCTATACCATTCCAGACAAATGGCTGTCCAGTCTCTTCTTAAAAACTTCCAGTGTTGGAGCATTCACCGCTTCTGGAGGCAGGTAGTTCCACTGGTTAATTGTTCTAACTGTTCTAGCTCCTTTTCCTCCATTTCCCCCTCCTCCTCCTCCTGTCTTTCCCACTCTTCCCCTGTCTTCACCATCCTTCCCTTTCCTCTTCCTCCTCTCAGTCCCAACCTTACCCTCTCTTCCTCTTCTTCTTCTTCCTCTCTTCCACCCTTCCCCTTCTCCTCTTTCTCTTTTCCCACCCTTCCCTTCCTTCCTTCCTTCCTCCTCCATCTCCTCTTCTCCTCTTAAACTGTCTCTCATTAAAAAAAAAACCCAACAAACCTAAAATACTTCGATAAGAATACCATCGCCCAACAAAGATAAATGTGTTACAATCCTGAGATCATATTAAAAAAAAACAATACAGGGAAAGAATCTCGCAAAAGACGTTCTCTCTGCTCTTTTTGCCTGGGGCTCCAGCAATGGGGAGTTCTTACAGGGGCTTTACTCAGCTGCCCTCCAGGGAATTCTGCTGCTCATCAGGATTTTATGATTTTCAAATTCATTATGGATCTTTTTTATATGTTAGCATATTGGTTTTCAACTTGTTTTGTATTGGGTTTTTTTAACCTCCTGTGACCAGCCCAGAGCTGCTTAGATGATACAGGCAGCTATATAAATTGAATAAATGATAATAAAAACAACAATGTCAGTGTTGAGATCTGGTTTCCAATTTCTGAAAGCTTTTTCTTTCTTTCTTTCTTTCTTTCTTTCTTTCTTTCTTTCTTTCTTTCTTTCTTTCTTTCTTTCTCTCTTTCTTTCTTTCTCTTTCTCTCCTTTCTTTCTTTCTTTCTTTCTTTGCAGTGTCTCTTTCTATCAGTTTCTCTCTCTTTCTTTTTCTTTATATCTTGGTCTTTCTTTCATTTTCTTTTTTCTTTCTCTCTCTCTCTTCCTTCTCTCTCCCTCGGTCTCTCACTATGTTTCTTTCTTTCTTTCTTTCTTTCTCCCTCTCTTTCTTTCTTTCTTTCTTTCTTTCTTTCTTTCTTTCTTTCTTTCTTTCTTTCTTTCTTTCTCTTTCTCTTTCTTTCTTTCTTTCCTTTCTTTCTTTCTTTCTTTCTTTCTTTCTTCTCAGTGTCTCTTTCTATCAGTTTCTCTCTCTCTCTCTCTTTCTTTTTCTTTATATCTTGGTCTTTCTTTTTCTTTTTTCTTTCTCTCTTCCTTCTCTCTCCCTCGGTCTCTCTCTCTCTCTCTTTCTTTCTTTCTTTCTTTCTTTCTTTCTTTCTTTCTTTCTTTCTTTCTTTTTCTTTTTTTTCTTTCCCACCAAGAGAACACTGTCTATGGCCTGTCTATGCTCTGTTGTCAGGTGAGAAACATCAGGTCCATCCACGAAGGTCCAAACGTGCCACACGTGTCTACGCACAGGAATCATCTCAACAAATGTTGGCACTTGCTTGGAATTAGATGACGGTCAACAGCACTCAAGGTGGGTTGGATTTAGTTTGCTTGTGGCTATGTAGGGATTCTAGGCTGATCTCTCTTTTGACTCTGCCCCCAGGTTCTGCCAGATCTTCGGCTACATCTGTAGTCTCTTAAGCATTGTGGAAGGAATCCATCTGATATCTTGATTGAATGGAAGCCCAAGAAGCCAGTTAGATGCCTAGAGATGATGATGATGATGATGATGATGATGATGATGATGATGATGATGATGATGATGAT
>NW_015390730.1:39976-41729 GCF_001527695.2 Protobothrops mucrosquamatus | reverse complement strand
GGAAGGAAGGAAGGAAGGAAGGAAGGAAGGAAGAAAGAAAGAAAGAAAGAAAGAAAGAAAGAAAGAAAGAAAGAAAGAAAGAGAAAAGAGATGGGAAGGAAAGAGGGAAGAAGAGGAAGGAAGGAATTGAGGGAGGAAGGGAGGGAGGGAGGAAGGAAAGGAGAAAAGGAGTGGAAAAGAGAGAGAGAAAGAAAGAAAGAAAGAAAGAAAGAAAGAAAAAAAAAAAAGAAAAGAAAAGAAAGGGGGAGCAGAGAGGAAGGGACAGAAGCAAACATACACGACATACCGACTTTGATCTTATCTTGTATTTGGTGTTTAATAAATCTTTTTCCTGGGTAAAAAAAATGGACCACCCCCTCTCCAGGACCGAGGTTCCGATGGACCAATAGGGAGAGTGGCCATTTGCAGCCTTCCCCTGCCTCCCTTATCCCACCCCCCACCCCCAATCCTCTGCTTCAACGTGTTCCTAACTTTCAAAGCAATAACGAGGTTTTTAACAATCAATAAGTTCGTAACGAGTAGCCCGGTGGAAGGGCCACCATAATATTGTTTCGGGCAAATCGATCGAGAAAGAGCAACGTGGAAAAAAAACCGTTTGATGAGTTTTGACTTCCTTCCTTCTCATCTCTGGCAATGTTTCCTTCGTCCTCTTCCCCTCCAGATTTCCATCCCATAGGAGATAATCACCAAATTAAGCTACATGTGAAATGTATCCACCTATGCCACATAAAATGCAAATAAAGGGGAAGGACAGGATGGTGGGGCCTGTGGCTCTTTTATTACAGCTGGAAGAAGAAGAGCAGGCAGGCCTGTCAACTATCCCTCCGCCCCAAAACCAGAGAAGGGTAAAAAAAAATAAAAATAAAAGGTGGTCTCTTTGCTAAAGCAATGAAAGTAAAAAAGAAAAGAAAAGAAAAGGCGACCGTCTTGGAGGCTAAAAGATCTGAAGGAACGCTATAAGGAGGTTGAAATCGGTCAGTCTCTCCTGCCTTGGTCGTCTTGCGTTTTGACTGCTGCAATGGGATCCACGTGGGGCTACCCTTGAAGATTGTTCAGAAGCTACAGCTGGCACAGAACGCAGCTGCACGAACAGTTCTAGGAGGGTGGGAAGAAGGAAACAGGGAAGGAAGGAAGGAAGGAAGGAAGGAAGGAAAAAGGGAAGGAAGGAAGGAAGGAAGGAAGGAAGGAAGGAAGGAAGGAAGGAAGGAAGGAAGGAAGGAAGGCTGGGAGGGAGGGAGGGAGGGAGGGAGGGAGGGAGGAAGAGGAAACAGAGAGAAAGTAGGAAGGAAGAACTACTGTTGCATGTCCCAAAGATGCTTTTCCTCAAAGGCAACTGACTTTCTTGATCTTTTTTCTTTGAAAACATTTTGCTTCTCATCCAAGAAGCTTCTTCAGTTCTAACTAACTGAATGGGGAATGGATCATGAATGAATAGTTAATGAACAAATAGTTAGAACCGAAGAAGCTTCTTGGATGACAAGTGAAAAAGTGAAACATTTTCAAGGGAAAAAACAAACACGAAAGTCCAGTTGCCTTGTGAAAAAAAGGGACACTCTTCCTTCCTTCCTTCCATCCTTCCTTCCTTCCTTCCTTCCTTCCCTGTTTCCTTCCCTCCCTCCCTTCCTTCTTTCCTTCTTTCCTTCCTTCCTTCCTTCTTTCCTTCCCTGTTTCTTTCCCTCCCTCCCTTCCTTTCTTCCCTGTTTCCTTCCCTCCCTCCCTCCCTCCCTTCCTTCTTTCCTTCCTTCCTTCTTTC
>NW_015390730.1:24597-37896 GCF_001527695.2 Protobothrops mucrosquamatus | reverse complement strand
AGGAGCCTGGCTGTGCTCTGATTGGATGGGGGGTTCGCTGTGCTCTGATTGGATGGGGGAGTGTTCTGTTTGGGTGGGGGCTTTGTTGTGCTCAGGTTAGTTTGAGTTGCAGGGGGATTTGAGATGGTGAGCTTCATTGCTGTTGTTTGGCTTCGTGTTCGTGGTCATGCCACATCTTTATGGTGGGTGTCAGTTTGCTATATATATGGAACCTATACTATCTCACACAAGTGACTGTCCAGTCTCTTCTTAAAAACCTCCAGGGATGGAGCGCCCATGATTTCTGGTGGCAAGTGGTTCCACTGGTTAATTGTCCTCGCTGCCAGGGAGTTTCTCCTTAATTCCAGATTGCTTCTCTCTTTGTTCAGTTTCCAACCGTTGTTTCTTGTCCTGCCCTCTGGTGCTTTGGTGAATAGTTTGAAGCCCTCCTCTTCTTTGGGGCAGCCCCTTAAATACTCGAATACTGCTATCATATCTCCCCTATTTCTTCTTTTCTTCATAGCAGCCAGACCCAAGTCCCTCAGCCGTTCTTCGTATGTTTTAGTCTCCAGGCCTTGGATCATCTTAGTTGCTCTTCTCTGAATTTTTTTCCAAACTCTCAACATCTTTTTTGTGATATGGTGACCAAAACTGGCTGCAGTATTCCAGGTGTGGTCTTACTAGGGTTTTATAAAGCGGTACTAATACTTCACGTGATCTTGATTCTATGCCTCTGTTTATACAACCCAGGTGTCAATGCTGCTAACATTGGATGTCTTGCTCTGACAAGTATTAGCTTTTTTGGCTGCTGCTGCACATTGATGGCTCATAGTCAAGTGATAATCCACTAGGACTCCAAGATCCCTCTCACAATTGCTGTTTTTGAGCCAGGTCTCTCCTAATCTGTACTTGTACCTTTGATTTTTCCTGCCTAAATGTAAAACTTTGCTTTTCTCCACATTAAAACTCATTTTGTTTAGAATAGAATAGAGCTACAAGAGACTTTGGAGGTAATAATAATAATAATAATAATAATAATAATAATAATAATAATAATAACAACAACAACAACAACAACAACAACAACAACAATAATAATAAGAGACCTTGGAGATCAGCAAGTCCAACCCCCTGCTCAGGCAGGAAACCCTATACCATTCCAGACAAATGGCCGTCCAGTCTCTTCTTAAAGACTTCCAGTGTTGGACCCTTCACTGCTTCTGGAGGCAGGTTGTTCCACTGGTTAATTGTTCTAACTGTCCAGAAGTTTCTCCTTAGTTCCAGGTTCCTTCTGTCCTTGATGAGTTTCCATCCGTTGCTTCTTGTCCTGCCTTCAGGCGCTCTGGAGAATAGCTTGACTCCCTCTTTTTTGGGGCAGCCCCTGAGATATTGGAAGACTGCTATCATGTCCCCCCTCGTCCTTCTCTTCATTAAACTAGACATGCCCAATTCCAGCAACCGTTCCTTGTATCTTTTAGCCTCCAGTCCCCTGATCATCCTTGTTGCTCTTCTCTGCACTCTTTCTAGAGTCTCAGCATCTTTTTTACATCGTGGTGACCAAAACTGGATGCAGTGTTCCAAGTGTGGCCTTACCAAGGCATTGTAAAATGGTCTTAGATGATAATGATGATGATGATGATGATGATAATGATGATGATGATGATGATGATGATGATGATGATGATGATGATGGAGGGACGAGGAAGAAAAATGACAGAGAACTGGAATCAAGAAAAATGTATTCTTCTTTTGAGCATCTCAACAGCTTATCATAGAGTACAGAGTGGAACTGAGTAGACCTTGATTTAAGATTCACACATAGAAATTGAATGCTCCTCTTTTGTTAAGTAACTATATCCTAAGAAGCTGGGTTATTTTTGTCTAAATGAATTTAAAAAAAACACACAGCAGGGAAAACATTCAATGATGATTTGTTTACTACTAGGACAAGGGCATTTTCGGGGAGACATCATTTCTGCTAAATTGGATGTTCCTGTCTTGAGATGCCCCACTCCCCAATACCCCTTAAGTTTCCTTCTGAATCAAGCTGTCTTGGTCTTGCAATGAAATGTCAAATCTGATTTGGCTTTGGGAATGTAAGATATATGGTTGCCCTTGGCGGGAGCTGATAACTCAGCACCCTCCTTGTTGAACATGAATTTGCCTGGGAGCATCTCCTGCAAATATATATATATATATCTTATTTTATTCTCCTGTCCAACTTTAAAAGAAGGAAAGAAAGAAAGAAAGAAAGAAAGAAAGAAAGAAAGAAAGAAAGAAAGAAAGAAAGAAAGAAAAGGGAGGGAGGGAGGAAGGAAGGAAGGAAGGAAGGAAGAAGATGGAAGGATGGATGGAAGGAGAGGTGGGAGGGAGGGAGGGAGGAGGAGGGGAAGGAAGGAAGGATAGTATGAAGGAAGGAAGGAAGATAGAAGGAAGGATGGAAGAAGAGGCTGGAGGGAGGGAGGGAGGAAGGAAGGAAGATGGAAGATGGAAGGAAGGACAGAAGGAGAGGCGGGAAGGAGGGAGGGAGGAAGGAAGGAAGAAAGAAAGAAAGAAAGAAAGAAAAGGGAGGGACGGAGGGAGGGAGGAAGGAAGGGACAAAAAGAAAGNCCCTTCCATTCCAAGTATTTGCAATGTTGCAAAACAGGGCGGGGGTGGTGGTGGAACATGCTCATTTATTCCCCCACCAAAATGCATGCTTCCATTTCCCCCCCCCTCAACACTCTATGCCTATGGGAAAAAAATCCCCAGAAAGGCGATCATCCTTCCATTCTTCCCATAGAGTGTTTAGCTGGAATCTCAGTCTAAATAGCCACGTTTCCCCCCCCCCCCATGGGCTTTTCTTGTGCTAAATGTTCTATCTATCCTTTCTCTCTGCCCAAATATCAGCAGCAGAAGCTCTTGTCTATCTTGCTTAGTGCATTTAATTTCTCTGAACGTTGTGGCATTTGAAATGCCCCGACGGTTAGGAGACCAAGGCAGCTGTTGCCAGCGATGAAAGTCTCATAAATAAGTAGGCAATATAGCTGCCAGTCACCGCTGGATGAAAAATATGGCACACACCTCAATAAAAAGACAGTAGGTATACTTCCACGGAGATAAGGGAGACAGCCTGATACTTTAGTGTGTTTCTACAGCAGCAAGTAATATGTTTCCTTCTTGGATCTCCAGACAAGTTTTGTTATCCGTTGGGCTAACCATCGGCAGTATCCATCAATCATCTGCAAGGAGAAAAGAACAAGGTTTTAAATTAAGCCTGTGTGATTTGGCAAGTGTTAAGGAGAAGATCTTCCTTAACTCAAGGAGTGGCCTCCCTTTCTAAGGGGTTTTACTCTTGGTTCCTTCAGTGAAGAGATAGAATTGAAAGGGACAGAATCAAGATCACCTGAAGCGTTAATACCACTTTACAATGCCTTGGTAAGGCCGCACTTGGAATACGCCATCCAGTTTTGGTCACCACGATGTAAAAAAGATGCTGAGACTCTAGAAAGAGTGCAGAGAAGAGCAACAAAGATGATCAGGGGACTAGAGGCTAAAACATATAAGGAACGGTTGCTGGAACTGGGTATGTCTAGTTTAACTAAGAGAAGGACGAGGGGGGACATGGTAGCAGTCTTCCAATATCTCAGGGGCTGCCACAAAGAAGAGGGAGTCAAGCTATTCTCCAAAGCGCCTGAAGGCAGGACAAGAAGCAATGGAGGGAAACTGATCAAGGAGAGAAGCAACCTAGAACTGAGGAGAAACTTCCTGACAGTGAGAACAATTAACCAGTGGAACAACCTGCCTCCAGAAGTGGTGAATGCTCCAACACTGGAAGTTTTTAAGAAGAGACTGGACAGCCATTTGTCCGAAATGGTATAGCATCTCCTGCCTGAGCAGAGGGTTAGACTAGATGACTTCCAAGGACCCTTCCAAGTCTGTAATCCTGAATCCAACTGATGTGTAACTAAGGGTTAATCTCTTAACTCTGCAACCGGGGTTTACCTCGTAGTAAGCTAATGTGTAACATTGCATATTAATATTTCATTGCAACTCTTTCAATATGACTTGCATATGAACCGACAAACTCTAGGATTGCCAGTTTGGTCTCTGGTTAAGGCACCAGACTAGAAACCAGGAGACAGTAAGTTCTAGGTGAGCCTTAGGCGTGAAAGCTGGCTAAGTGACTTTGGGCCACTGGTTAATTGTCCTCACTGTCAGGAAGTTTCTCCTTAATTCCAGGCTGCTTCTCTCTTTGGTCAGTTTCCAACCATTGTTTCTTGTCCTGTCCTCTGGTGCTTTGGAGAATAGTTTGATGCCCTCTTCTTTGTGGCAGCCCCTCAAATACTGGAACACTGCTATCATGTCCCCCCCCCCCTGTTTCTTCTTTTCTTTTGACTAGCCCTGTGGTGGCAAACCTATGGCACGGGTGCCACAGGTGGCACGCAGAACCCTCTATGTGGGCACACATGCTGGTGCCCCAGTGCTAGGCCTTCAGCTGGGTTTTATAAAACCTTTTCGCTTTAGTCTTCCATAGCCGTGTGGAAAAAAAGGTTCAATCAATCAATCAATTTCAACTTCTCGCGGGGAAAAAAAAAAGATCTCGCAAAGTTGGAATTGATTGATTGAACTTTTTAGTCCCACCCAGTCTGCTGTTACCACCATAGCACACCCAGCCAATAGGCCACACCCACCCAATGGGCCATGCCCACCCGGCACCCGGCGACACATAAGTGGGTTTGGGCTTTCTGTTTGGGCACTCGGTCTCTAAAAGGTTCGCCATCACTGGACTAGCCAATCCCAAGTCCTGCAGCCGTTCTTCGTATGTTTTATTCTCCAGGCCTTGGATCATTTTAGTTGCTCTTCTCTGAACTTTTTCCAAGGTCTCAACATCTTTTTTTGTGATATGGTGACCAAAGTTGGCTGCAGTATTCCAGGTGTGGTCTTACTAGGGCTTTATAAAGCAGTACTAATACTTTGCATGATCTTGATTCTGTGCCTCTGTTTATACAACCCAGGTGTCAATGCTGCTAACATTGGATGTCTTTCTCTGACAAGTATTAGCTTTTTTGGCTGCTGCACACACTGCTGGCTCATAGTCAAGTGATCATCAATTAGGACTCCAAGGTCCCTTTCAAAGTCACTGTTTTGAAGCCAGGTCTCGCCCAATCTGTATTTGTCCCTTTGATTTTTTCCTGCCTAAATGTAAAACTTTGCTTTTCTCCATATTGAAACTTATTTTGTTAGATAGGGCCCATTGCTCAAGTTTGTCAAGATCTTTTTGGATCCTGAGTTTGTCTTCTGGGGTGTTGGCTACTCCTGCCAGTTTGGTGTCATCTCCAAATGTGACGAGTTCCTCTTCTATTCCCTCTTCTAAGTCATTAATGAAGATATTGAAGAGTGCTGGGCCTAAGGCGGAGCCTTGTGGTACCCCAATGCTTACTTCTCTCCATGTGGTTTCAGTTCTGAGTTCAGGCTTGTTGGCAACCTCCAGATCATTTTGATTTGGGCTGAAATATCAAAAACTGCCCGTTGTCTCTTTCCAACTGCCCTCCACCAAGCAGCAGTTACCCACTCTTCCGTGCAGGACGACAAATGCTTTAATGCCCTGAAATGTGAAATTGCATTAAGCTGACTAGCATGCACACACAATCAAACGCCAAATCCGTGTATCCACTATGAAAGACAAAGAAGCAAACATATCAAGGTGCAAACTCACAATTTTTCCCAAGGACCAAATTTAGGAAAGGAAATTCGATTCCCTGCTAGAAGAAGGGACGAGTGGCCCAACAAACGGGGGAGAAATTTCCTGAAAAACCCAAATGGCTGCTGAAGCAAAACCCACAGTGGATTTGTCTGGATTCTGCCCGATTTTAATAGTTCTGGGTTTTATGTCCTGGTGATTGACGAGCCCTCTTAAAGCGGTACACTCTTTAAATCGAAGAGTATTGGGGAAAAAAAAAACCTCTAGAGGCTTTTGGCTCCATCAGTTTAAGAGAAGAGAAAAAGAAACACAAGTTTTTATAATGTTAGTTGCTTGTTTCTTTTTTTTTCTTTTTTCCCTTCCTCATATAACTTTGATGCTACTGCATTTCACCACACTGGGGGAAAGCGAGACAAGATGTTTGCAGAAGCCAGCTTGATTAAAAGCTGTAAATAAACTTCAGCCAAAGTCTCGTTAGCCAGAAATCTTTTCCTTCAGCCTCTGTTTAGTTTTATGTCTTTTTTTTTTTTTTTGGTGCAAGGAAGAGATTAAGGAACACTCATTTTTAGAAGTGCAAGAGTAAAAAAAAAACAAAAAACCCACAAAGAAACGTGGGATGTAAAATCCATTCTTTATTTGAACCAATTAAAATTTCCAACCTCCTTCATCAATATATTTTCCGCTACTCTCTTCACTGAGTGCTGGGCTTTTATTCCACCTGGAAAAGGGATCTTTATGAAAAGGACAAATATCAAGACGGTTTCATGGGGGAAAAGAATTTAAAACCTGCAAGAATAGACTCTTTATCTTCACCCACACCCTTTTTTGAAAAAAAGAAAGGAAAAGAAAAGAAAGAAAGAAGGAAGGAAGGAAGGAAGGAAGGAAGAAAGAAAGAAAGAAAGAAAGAAAGAAAGAAAGAAAGAAAGAAAGAAAGAAAGAAAAGAAAGAAATCCCTTTGTTATTTTTTAAGGGAAATGAAAAGAGACACACAATTTGATTAAAATTGTTACCGTCAGAACGTTGCTCTCATTCTCTAGGCTGTGGTGCTTATTTTCTAGACAGATGTTGGAAAAAAATAAAATAAAAAGGAGATTGATGCAACAACAATCCTAGAGATTACAATAGATTCAACTTCTGGAGAACTTTTTGCAGTCTAGGAAAAGCACCGGTGGGAAAAAGGATGCAAGCAAACCAGCTTTCTAGCTATTTGAGATGTGCATATTAAAAAGAAAAGAAAAGAAAAAGGACCAAAATTGGAAAGACAAATCCAGATTTGTCAAAAAACCAGAAATCTTATTAGCTAAGTTAGATGGTCGATAGGCTTCCGCTCATATAATTGTATGAATGTAAATAGGTCGTGGTATATGGAGGTAGACCTTGATTTATTTAGTGACCACTCACAGTTGCAGCAGCACTGAAAAAAAAGTGACTTCTGACCTTTTTTCACACTTAACGACATTGCAGTATCCCCCGTGATCAGGTGATCAAAATCCAGACGCTTGGCAACTGGCATGTACTTATGACGGTTGCATTGTCCTGCAACCTTCAGAGAAGCAAAGTCAATGGAAGAGCCCGATTGACTGAACAACCATGTTACTAATGTAAACCCTGCAGTGATTCACTTAACAACTGTTGAAAGAAAAATCTTCATTGTGGTTCAGTCCAAGCTGGGAATAAACAACATGGAGACTGCTTTAGAAAGAAGGTTGTAGTTTATTGAAGAGGAGAGCCAGACAGAAATGTGGCTCTCGGAAAAAGTGACCACACGGAGCAGGGCGTGGTGGGCTTTTATACCTTCTTGGGCTCTTCAGGTTTCAACAATATCATTTTGTCTTTTTTATTCTTTTTTATAACTTTTATTTGCAATGCAACCTTCATAAATATGAATCAGTTGCCAAGCATCTGAATTCTGATCACGTGACCATGGGGGAATGCTGCAATGGTTCTAAGTGTGAAAAACGGTCAGAAGTCACCTTTTTGTTGCAATTCTAGGACTTACCTGTTCAGGGGAACTGCTTCAGTTACTTGAGCTCCATAAGCAGCATTGTGAAGCTTAAACCAGAAGGAATAAGACACTGACCAAGACAAACTCAGGATCCAAAAAGATCTTGACAAGCTTGAACAATGGGCCCTGTCCAACAAAATGAACTTTAATGGGGAGAAAAGCAAAGTTTTACATTTAGGCAGGAAAAACCAAAGGTTTAAGTACAGATTAGGCGAGGCCTGGCTCAAAAACAGCAACTGTGAGAGGGACCTTGGAGTCCTAGTAGACGATCACTTGATTATGAGCCAGCCGTGTGCAGCAGCAGCAGCCAAAAAAGCTAATACAATCTTGGGTTGTATAAACAGAGGCATAGAATCAAGATCACACGAGGTATTAGTACAGCTTTATAACACCCTAGTAAAACCACACCTGGAATACTGCAGCCAATTTTGGTCACCATGTCACAAAAAAGATGTTGAGACTTTGGAAAAAAAATCTGACAAGAGCAACTAAAATGATCAAAGGCCTAGAGACTAAAACATATGAAGAATGGCTGCGGGACTTGGGTTTGGCTAGTCTAAAGAAAAGAAGAAATAGGGGGGACATGATAGTAGTATTCCAGCATTTGAGAGGCTGCCACAAAGAAGAGGGGGTCACATTATTCACCAAAGCACCAGAGGGCAGGATGAGAAACAATGGATGGAAGTTGACCAGAGAGAGAAGCAACCTGGAATTAAAGAGAAACTTCCTGACATTGAGGACAATTAACCAGTGGAACAGCTTGCCTCCAGAAATCATGGGGACTCCATCACTGGAGGTTTTTAAGAAGAGACTAGACAGTCACTTGTCTGAAATGGTATAGGTTCTCCTGTTTGAGCAGGGGGCTGGACTAGAAGACCTCTAAGATCCCTTCCAGCTCTATTCTATTCTATTCTATTCTATATTCTATTCTATTCTATTCATTCCATATTTTCTCTCTTCTCTTCTCTTCTCTTCTCTTCTCTTCTCTTCTCTTCTCTTCTCTTCTCTTCTCTTCTCTTCCCTTCCCTTCCCTTCCCTTCCCTTCCCTCCCATCCCATCCCATCCCATCCCATCCCATATTTTCTATTCTATTCTATTCTATTCTATTCTATTCTATTCTATTCTATTCTATTCTATTTTATCCTAGTCGAGTCTAGTCTAGTCTAGTCTAATCCCAATCTGGTTTCTTTTTAATAATTTTGATGTTCATGACAATTTTAGGTAATTCAAAGCCGGATTTTAATGTTTATGAGTATTCATTTGAAGCTTATTACATGCCATAAAAAAGTCATGAAGAGAGGTTGCACAGTAATTAAGTTCCAGCTTCGCCCAGGAAGATAATTGCCTTCCCCTTTATAAATCGTCCACCAAATTCTGTCAAGCAAACAAACATGCTACTGGATCTTAGTAATTGCCTATTGACTGCACTTTGCGGTATGAATTAATTTTCAATTACGAAACTTTTATTCTGAGAACTGACAAAGGCTGGGCAGAGATCTGCAGGTGGTCTTCAACTTACGACCACAACGGAGCCCAAAATTTATGTTGTTAAGCGAGACATTGGTTAAGCGAGTTTCACCCCATTTCACCACCTCTCGTGCTGCAGTTGTTAAGGGAATCCTTGCAGTTCTTCAATTAGTAACACAGTTGGTTAAATGAATATGGCCTCCCAGTTGACTTTGGTTGTCAGAAGGTCGCAAAAACAGACAGCATGAGCTTGGGACACAGCGACGGTCCTAAACATGAGTCGGTTGCTGGGCGTCTGAATTTTGATCACATGTGATCATGTGATTAAAATTTAGTGCCTGGCAGCCGAGTCCTATTGTTTCACAATTGTAACTGTGAAAAATGGTCATAAGTCCCAAATAACAACAACAACAACAACAACAACAACAATAATAATAATAATAATAATAATAATAATAATAATAATAATAATATCATCATCCCAGGTCCTTGGTAAGGACTCGATAGGTAGACAGAAATGTCAAATCCAGTCTGAACATCTGGCTGACTGTGCGATGATCAATAATAGTAATAATAATAATAATAATAATAATAATAATAATAATAATAATAATAAATTGGAAGGTACCTTGGAGGTCATCTAGTCCAACACCCTGCTCAGGCAGGAAACCCTATACCCAGGGGTGGGGAACCTTGGCTCTTTTATGACTCGTGGACTTCAACTCCCAGAATTCCTGAGCCAGCATGGCTCAGCTTGGAAACCTCTTCCTTTCCCCTCAGCATGGCTGAGGAAGGAAGGAAGGAAGGAAGGAAGGAAGGAAGGAAGGAAGGAAGGAAGGAAAGAAAGAAAGAAAGAAAGAAAGAAAGAAAGAAAGAAAGAAAGAAAGAAAGAAAGGGGAAAGTGAAATGGAGGGGGGATAGATAGATAGATAGATAGATAGATAGATAGATAGATAGATAGATAGATAGATAGATAGATAGATAGATAGATAGATAGATAGATAGATAGATAGATAGATAGATAGATAGATAAAAGACTTGGCTACAAAATGTACCTTTAAAACCTGGACAAACATTTAGAGTAAAATCTCAGTTCCATTCAATGCAAATCAAGGCAAAGCCTGATGGCCAGCTGAAAATTGCCTAAAGGTGACACATTTTTCATATACTTCTAAATTATTACCTTTCCTCCTAAGATGTAAAAAAAAGTGAAGCATTCAGTCAGCGAAATGCATCAGTTTGATAAAAGTTATGCAAATATTTATGCAGACCCCCATCTATTATACTGACAGTTCAGATAAAGAATTTTCTCCTGGCTTCAAAGAGACAATCCAAATACTTTATGTAAACCAAAGCTTTTCCACAATGCACGAAAGAAAGAAAGAAAAAGAAAGAAAGAAAGAAAGAAAGAAAGAAAGAAAGAAAGAAAGAAAGAAAGAAAGAAAGAAAGAAAGAAAAAAAAAAGAGAGAGAGAGAGAGAGAGAGAGAAAAAATCCAAACAGGCAAGGATTTCTTTTATTATTATTTTTTGCCCTGCCTTTACTGGCAGTTACAAATTACACATATTATTTACTGTCTTTCTTCCACTTGCTGAAATAATTAATATTACCATAATACAATATTATAATATTTGACTGTGGATTTCAATGGAATCTATTACATGATAAATGCAGCAAAGTGATTTTGATCGCTCAGCTAGGAAAAAGCAGAGGACAGATGGAAAATATACCCTGGAGAAGACGGTGAGAAAATATGTTGAGATCTTTCTACTGATAGGATCTCATATATGCATATATTGTTGTTGTTGTTAGTCACGAAGTCGTGTCCGACCCATTGCGACCCCATGGACAACGTTCCTCCAGGCCTTCTTATATGCATATATAACTAGCCTTTATTGTATTGTCAGTTGAAAATACTCTATTGTAATAGCTGATTGGGATAGGGGGCAACATTTTTACTTCATCTTGTGAAGGCCAAGCGATAATCTGGTTTTATGGACAACTCCTTGCTTAGCTTCCCAAACCTTTTCAAGCAAATTTTTAAACTGGAGGTTTTTAAGACGAGACTACTAGACAGTCACTTGTCTGAGATGGTATAGCTTCTCCTGCCTGAGCAGGGGGCTGGACTAGAAGACCTCCAAGGTCCCTTCCAGCTATTCTATTCTATTCTATTCTATTCTATTCTATTCTATTCTATTCTGTTCTGTTCTGTTCTGTTCTGTTCTGTTCTATTCTATTCTATTCTATTCCATTCCATTCCATTCCACTCCATTCCATATTTTCTATTCTATTCTATTCTATTCTATTCTATTCTATTCTATTCTATTCTATTCTATTCTATTCTATTCTATTCCATTTCTTTCCAGTTTGTAAGTTGACTTTTATGCAGTTAGATTAGGTCTGGCTGACGTGAGCAAGAGACAGAAGACATTTCTTGGATGAGAAGTGAAATATTTTCAAGAAAACAAACAAACAAACAAGAAAGTCCAGTGCCTTTTGGAACATGATTGGGACAATCATGACTTCAATCAATAAGAATTGAGCTGGAAGGAACATTGGAGGTCTCCTAGTCCAGCCCCCTGCTCAAGCAGGAGAACCTATACCATCTCAGATAGGTGAATGTCTAGTCTCTTCTTAAAAACCTCCAGGGATGGAACGCCCACGATTTCTGGAGGCAAGCTGTTCCACTGGTTGATTTTCCTCTCTATTAGGAACTTTCTCCTTAATTCCAGGTTGCTTCTCTCTTTGGTCAGTTTCCAAACATTGTTTCTTGTCCTTCCCTCTGGTACTTTGGAGAATAGCTTGACCCCCTCTTCTTTGTGGCAGCCCCTCAAATATTGGATTACTGCTATTGTGTCACCCCTGTTTTTTCTTTTCTTTAGAGTAGCCAAACCCAAATCCTCCAATCCTTCTTCATATGTTTTTGTCTCCAGGTTCTTAATCATCTTAGTTGCTCTTCTTTGCACTTTTTCCCAAAGTCTCAACATCTTTTTTGTACTGTGCTGACCATAACCAGATGCAATATTCCAGGTGTGCCTTACCAAGGTAATGATGGGTCTCTTAAAACAATTTCTCTAGAGATGTTTACACCAGATGGCAAAAGTCACTTTGGTCAAGTGGTGTGTGATGTTTTTCAAGTTTTATGTTTTGTAGTGAAATTCCTCCTCCCTTGGCTTCCAGCTCAAGACTTTCAAATTTATTTATTTATTTATTTATTTATTTATTTATTTATTTATTTATTTATTCATTCATTCATTCATTCATTCATTCATTCATTCATTCATTCATTCATTTATTATTTTCCAGCTTCTCTTTGAACCTTTTCAAGCACCGAAAAGGTTTATTGTGCGTCCCTCGCTCCAAAAAAAAAATAATTGTACACTGACTCATGTAAAAAATTTGTTGATTAGCATGATCAATCAGTTGTGCTAAGAAAGTACATTAATGAAAATCAATCACTCTAATTAACAGAAACGTCAACCCAGAGGCAAAATATCCGACTTGGTTCAGTAGGCAGGAAAGAGGATTAGGGATAGGAACATTAAAGTTGAATTCGTTTCATCGTTGTTGCTTTTTTTTTTTTTTTTATTGAAAAGCACGCTGGAATGCTTATAAATGTATCTTATAAATGCATATTTTTTAAAAAAAATGAAATAAATGTAAGCATATAAATTGCTTCTACCTTAAAGTAATGAGTATTAAAGTTTGGGCAATCGTACTGACTCAGGGTTAATATTAGTAGTAGATTTCCACATGACAGTTGTTTTGCAACCTCGTGGTTGATCTTGGGCATCATGGTTTGTGATTGGATGGGCTGTATCAGCAAGGAACCCCTAAGATGTGGGTTAGACTGAACATCACTGATGACCTTATCTCACTGGGTAATTAAATATCTGCAAGAAAACAATCCAAATCAAAGATGTTGAGAGTTTGGAAAAAAATCAGAGAAGAACAATTAAGATCTCTTAACCTTCTTAACCTGATCTCTTAACCTGATCTCTTAACAATTAAGATCTCTTAACCTTCCGCCGCGCCCTCAAGACATGGCTTTTTCAACAAGCGGGCCTGACCTAAGGTGAGTTTTAAATAGGGACAATTTTTAAACAATTTTAAAGAGCCACAGCTACCAATATTTGGATTTTAATTGGTTTTTAGCAGGGGAAAAA
>NW_015390730.1:17439-24218 GCF_001527695.2 Protobothrops mucrosquamatus | reverse complement strand
GAGCAGGGGGTTGGACTAGATGACCTCCAAGGTCCCTTCCAACTTTATTATTATTATTATTATTAACCCCACCGTTATCAACTTTCCCAAGTCCCAAGCCAGGGGACGAGATTGTGTAGCTGAAAGCAACAACTTGGCGATACCGCAGCCCTGGGGAACCATTTGACTTTATGGATCTCACCTTCTTAAGAAGAACAAACATTTTTAGCGCTCGGGAAAATACGAACTGCACGGAGGAGAACGTAGCATTTAAAGAAGGGAGAAAAATGGATGTGAGAGCAATTTCAGAAGCCGATTAAAAATTTAAAAGGAAGGAGAAGGAGGAGGAAGTATCTCAAAAGGCAAACAGGAACCAATAATTATAATGAAGAAGATCCGAGAGGCGACATTTCCTCCCCTAGTGCGTAAGATACATTGGGAAGCCCCTACCTATTTTATCACGTTGTGGTGTCTTTACAATAAAACGTCCCTCTGCACCAGTTAACTAACACAATAAAAGTGGACGGAGAGAGAACGCTCGGTACATGGAAGCTGGTTATTAACTGATAAAATATGCCAACCCAATTAAAGGACATTTTTTCCATTAGTGTTATTATTATTACGTGCTACAGCAGCGGTCCACAACCTTTTGGGCACCAGGGACCGGTTCCGTGGAGAAAGGTTTTTTTCACGGACCGGAGGTTGTGTGGTTTTGTGTGCTGCCTGCATCTCGCGGATGGGGCTTTGCTTGTTTGTGCAGACCGGTTGCTGGCATGCCGCGGCCCGGTACTGGTCCACGGCCCCAGGGTTGGGGACCCCTGGTTTAGATTACAGAATACAGTTGAAAGGGACCTGCTCAAGCAGGAGACCCTATAGCAGTGATGGCGAACCTTTTAGAGACAGAGTGCCCAAACTGCAACCCAAAACCCACTTATTTATCACAAAGTGACAACGCGGCAATTTAATCTGAATACTGAGGTTTTAGTTTAGAAAAAAACAACTCGTACATTAACATCTTTGGTTTTAAAAGAAAAACATAATGACAAAGCTTTCAATGATGCAAACAATTTTTTACTGAAAGGTAAAAGTCTGCATTTGACATGCTTTTGAACAATTCATGTGATTTTCGCTGTTGTATGCCTGCTGATAATTTGTCTAACCTTGGTTCATACTTTGTAAGTTTGAGAGCAACACATGCAAGCACTCAGGTCATCTGTTAGTCTGTTTCTGGCATCAGATTTGATATAATTCAAAGCTGAAAACAGCATGCTCACTCTGGAGGCTTGTTTTGGCTAGGAAGGGGCTTGAGAAATGCCTTTTTCCTGTGAAAACTTAGACAAAGAGCGAGGCGCGCGTGCCCACAGAGAGGGCTCCGAGTGCCCCCTCTGGCATGCTTGCCATAGGTTCACCACCACTGCCCTGTACCCTTTCAGATAGGTGGCTGTCCAGTCTCTTCTTAAAAACCTCTGGTGATGGAACACCTACAACTTCTGAAGGCAAGTCATTCCACTGGTTAATTGTTCTCACTGTCAGGAAGTTTCTCCTTAATTGCACTTTGCTTCTCTCCTTGATTAGTTTCAATCCATTGTTCCTTCTCTTCTAACCCAACCCCCTGCTCAAGCAGGAGACCCTATACCAGTGATGGCGAACCTTTTAGAGACCGAATGCCCAAACCGCAACCCAAAACCCACTTATTTATCACAAACTGCCAGGGCCACATCAGCATTGTGGTGCCCTCAGGGGGGGCAGGGAAGTGACTCTGAGTGCTGCCTCTGGCATGCAAAAACCAGGGGTGCAAAGATGGCCACCACCACACCGTGGGGTACAGATACAAGGTGCTGCACCACGCAAAAACAGGGCAGGGCTAGTATCAAGCAGGCACTAGCCCCGCATGCACATGCACGCATGTAAAAGGCTTCCCCCTCCCTTTTCTTCCAGTCCACCAATCGACAATGGTTGATGACCTCTGCTCTACTACCTTTACTCGAGCTTGCCAGTCGATTGCTTCACGTCCTTTGTGCTGGGTGGGGCTCCTGCTATGAGCGGCGGTGGCAGCCTGATGGACCTGCTGTTGGCGGCGACGGCACACGTGCCAACAGAGAGGGCTCTGAGTGCCACCTCTGGCACGCATGCCATAGGTTCACCACCAGTGCCCTAGACCATTTCAGACAAATGACTGCCCAATCTCTTCTTAAATTTCTCCAGTGAGGGAGCACCCACAACTTCTGTTCCGCTGGTTAATTGTCCTCACTGTTAGGAAGTTTCTCCTTAATTCCAGGTTGCTTCTCTCCTTGAGTAGTTTCCATCTCTTGTTTGTTGTCCTGCCTTCAGCTGCTTTAGAAAATAAGTTGACCCCCTCCTCTTTGTGGCAACCTCTCAAACTTCCCAACAGGGAGGACAATTAACCAGTGGAACAGCTCGACTTCAGAAATGGTGGGTGCTTCATCACTGGAGGTTTTTAAAAAGAGACTGGACAGTCACTTGTCTGAAATGGTATAGGGCAGTGGTGGCGAACCTATGGCACGCGTGCCAGAGGCGGCACTCGGAGCCCTCTCTGTAGGCACACGTGCCATTGCCCCAGCCTTGCCTCCCCCCGCGACCCCCTCTCCAGCAGCCCCCCTGACAGCGTAGACAAGACTCTGCCCTCATACCCCATTGTGCACTGTTGATGCTGCAGGGCGCGGGCAGAGGGCGTGACTGCCATAGCCCTGCTGGGCTGCCTGGGCGATCTGCGGTGGGCCCTGTAGGTGGTGAGTGGCCCTGTGGGCAGGCAGCGTGGGAGGAGGGGGCGGAGCGGAGGCGGGGCAGGGGGTGGAGCGGGGGCGGGACCAGTTTTTGGGCACTCAGTCTCTAAAAGGTTCGCCATCACTAATATAGGGTCTCCTGTTCGAGCAGGGGGCTGGACTAGAAGATCTCCAAGGTCCCTTCCAGCTCTATTCTGATTGATTGAATAAAGACTACCTTTATTCTTTTCTGTAAGAGGCAAGTGGTATCTGAAGATCCATCAAGTAACCCAATTTGAGAATATTAGCCTAAGACAGGGGTAGGCAACCTTGGCTCTTTTATGACTCGTGGACTTCAACTCCCAGAATTCCTGAGCCAGCAGGGCTCAGCTTGGAAACCTTTCCCTTTCCCCTCAGCATGGCTGGCTCAGGAATTCTGGGAGTTGAAGTCCACGAGTCATAAAAGAGCCAAGGTGGCCTACCCCTGGCCTAAGAAGTTAAAAGATCCTAGTTTTACAGACAGTCAAATCAAGCTGAAGTGGGTCAATCTGGAACAGAAACTGCTAGAAATAATAATAATAATAATAATAATAATAGTAATAGTAATAATAATAATAATAATAATAATAATAATAATAATAATAATAATAATAATAATAATAATAATAAAAGATTTTGTACGTAAGGGTGCGGAAAGCAGAAGAAGAAAACTGAAGAAGCTTTAATAAAGAGAGCTTAAGATTGCACCAAAGTCATTTTATTAGATTTGGCAGATGGAGTCAACATACATTATGTTTTTCTATGGAAAGCGAAAACTGTCGCTCTCTCCCTGTCAGGCATTTGAAGTCCATCACTGATGTCTTTAAGGACTTGGTTTTGTTCTAAGGTCCAGATCCGCTGAGACCTTGTTAGGATCCCATTTTCTAAACTGTAGGAATTAACCTACTCTTAAAAGGAAGGTCTGACTTAGTTTGGACCGCAAACTTCACTCCCAAGTTCATAAGCTTTGGCCGCAGGTATCTTTCCATAGTTGTGTTCTTCTACAGGGACCACAAAGTCCAGGTTAAGTGCCAGGAGACATTTCAGGCTTTTTGTCCCAACAAACCACAATAATAGGTGCCCAGATGTCCTTCAAAAACCGTAAGACGTTTATTCTCTTCTTGTTATGGTGTTTTTTCCAAACTATGGCTGATAACCAAGAGCGAAGAACA
Organism: Protobothrops mucrosquamatus; assembly: GCF_001527695.2. Lineage (NCBI taxonomy): Eukaryota > Metazoa > Chordata > Lepidosauria > Squamata > Viperidae > Protobothrops > Protobothrops mucrosquamatus. Next base: position 20,305 of record NW_015390730.1, on the reverse strand, counting down.
TATAACACCCTTGATTGACCTAGTTCGGAATGGCAGTTCTTGATAAATGGATTATCCAAGGAAGAAAAGTTACATCCTGGTTTGATGTTATCTTCAGCAGTTCCACGCGGCAGCTGTGTGTGAATTCTTGTCTTCAAAAGTTGAGGAGGTCTCATTTTCTCCAGTACTGAGTGAGAGAAAGAGAAAGAAAACATTAAGGAAGGCAATGCTTTATTTGATTACCCTACTACAAGCAATAATAATAATAATAATAATAATAATAATAATAATAATAATAATAATAATAATAATAATAATAATAATAATAATAATAATAATAATATCAAACACCCACATCTGCCTATCCCAGGTCCTTGGGAAGGACTCGATAGGTAGACAAAAATGCCAAATCCAGTCTGAACATCTGGCTGACTGTGTGATGATCAATAATAATAATAATAATAATAATAATAATAATAATAATAATAATAATAATAATAATAATAATAATAATAATAATAATAATAATAATATCCATTGTCATCGGGGCACTGGGAACTATGTCCAAAAACTTTGCAAAATACATCAAGAAACTGCAGCTTCCTGCAATAACTCCAGCAATGTTACAAAAAACTGTGCTACTCGGAACATCGTATATTTTAAGGAGGTATCTGGTTGACACCTAGGATGCTGGCAGCAACCTGTGTCAGCCATCAGTGCCAGTCAATTTGAATGTTCCGTTGACTGAGGTTCATGTCTAATGAATAACAATAATAATAAAGTTGGAAGGGACCTTGGAGGTCATCTAGTCCAACCCCCTGCTCAGGCAGGAAACCCTATACCATTTCGGACAAATGGCTGTCCAGTCTCTTCTTAAAAGCTTCCAGTGTTGGAGCCTTCACAGCTTCTGGAGGCAGGTTGTTCCACTGGTTAATTGTTCTCACTGTCAGGAAGTTTCTCCTTAGTTCCAGGTTGCTTCTCTCCTTGATGAGTTTCCATCCGTTGCTTCTTGTCCTGCCTTCAGGCGCTCTGGAGAAGATCTTGACTCCCTCTTCTTTGGGGCAGCCCCTCAGATACTGGAACACTTCTATCATGTCTCCCCTCGTCCTTCTCTTCATTAAACTAGACATACCCAATTCCAGCAACCTTATATGTTTTAGCCTCCATTCCTGTAATAATCTTTGTTGCTCTTCTCTGCACTCTTTCTAGAGTCTCAACATCTTTTTTACATTGTGGTGACCAAAACTGGATGCAGGATTCCAAGTGTGGCTTTATAAAGGCCTTATAAAGCAGTACTAACACTTCACATGATCTTGATTCTATCCCTCTATTAATGCAGCCTAGAACTGTGTTCTCTTTTTCCCTTAACATTTACTGTCTTATATTCAGGTTAGTACATTTCTAATTATATCAACTCAATAAGAACATCATTGTTACATTTATCAATAAATTTTTGGCTTATACATATCTTAATTGCATTCAATCTTCATAAACAATCCATATCCTGTTATTAATTTTTACTCATTTTTTTAGTTTTTTATCAATATTCCAATTTAACCTTTGATATTTATAGTTTTCAGGCTTTGGGTAACCCAAATTTCCGTTATCTCACTTCGTAACAAAGTATAATATCCAAAATACATATTTTATCTATTTGAATACAAGAGTTATCTAGTTCCCATCATATTAAATCATCTACTTAATAACACAATATCCCCTTTAATAAATCAAAATCATTATGTATATGTTGCCTGGGTTAATCAATAAATCAAACATATTTATAATATTTAACTTTCTTTTTCCTTTTTAAGTCTAATTTTTAAATATTAAGCCAATGAAATCCTTATTTTCAACTAGTTTCCAAATATTATAAATCTAATAACCCAAATTCCCCTTATCTCAACGTCCCCCTTTAACCCTCTAATTGGCAATCTTTTCTATACCCCGCACCCCTAGAACGCTTCTGATATATTCTCGCACCCCTTACAAAAGTTCAAACAAATTATGCATATACAGTACGGCAGACATGTCAAACACAAGGCCCGGGGGCCGGATGCGGCCTGCGAAGTGGTTTCATGTGGCCCGCGAAGCCATCCTGGAAACAGTGAGGGAACGGCCCCCACTGCCTTGACCCTGGCCCAGGTCGGCCGGGAGCCAATGTACAATTTTGTGGTGGCCATCTATGCTGAAATGCATTCAGTCTTAGCTCCACAAGGCCATCCAGAAACAGCGAGGAACCAGACCCTGCCGCGTCAGCCCCGGCCCCTGGGTGCATGCTGGGGAGGTGTCACCCTTTGTGAGGAATGAAGAAATGGACCAGGCCTTGGCGCTTGCTCCGGTCCCATCCCCTTCTGCCAGAGACCCTCCGATCTGTCCCACTCCTGCCCAGGCCCCCACAGGTACCCTTGACGCGAACAATGTAGAGCTGGCCATGCCCACCCAGTAGGCCACACCCACTCCATCCATGCCCAACCAGTAGGCCGTACCCACCCTGGCCACACCCACCCGGCCCCCCGAGGGCAACCGCAATGCTGATGCGGCCCTCAATGAAATTGAGTTTGACACCCCTGCAGTACGGTATAATTTTGAAAACCCAAGTTTTCGCACCCCCTAGAATATCATTTGCACCCCCAAATGGGAAGCCCTGTACTCGTATATAAACAGAGAGCAAACCCCACTCCCTTCTAACACTGATGAGGTTACCTAGTTGGGTCATGAAACAGTCTGCAAGAAAGCAGCCAAACTCAGACAGCGCCTAGGACCCAAGAGTTTAACCCTGAATCCCGAATATTCTCTTCTATTGATACCCAGTGGATGGCAGTTGAGAATGGAGCTTTTCTAACCACTTCTCTTAGCTTGGGAGCAGTGGTGGGATTCAGCCGGTTCG
>NW_015390730.1:14984-16202 GCF_001527695.2 Protobothrops mucrosquamatus | reverse complement strand
CAGAGGAATAACCCCTGTCCCGGGCCCTCCAGAGATCATTCACTAGCGTGACCAATGCCGTTTCCGTGCTGTATCCCGGCCTGAAGCCCGACTGGAGCGGGTCCAGATAGACTGTTTCCTCCAGGTGCCGAGGAAATAGCTGCGCAACCACACTCTCAACAACCTTCGCCACAAAGCGAAGGTTGGAGACCGGGCGATAGTTAGCCAATACATCTGGGTCCAGGGAAGGCTTCTTGAGGAGGGGCCTCACCACTGCCTCCTTTAAGGCCACGGGGAAGGCACCCTCCCATAAAGAAGCGTTTATAATTCCCTGGAGCCAGGCTCGTGTACCCTCCCGGGCCGCCAGTACCAGCCAGGAGAGGCACGGATCCAGTAAACATGTCGTTGCATTCAGCCTCCCCAGGATCCTGTCCACGTCCTCGGGAGCCACAGAGTCAAACTCCTCCCATATAATAGTCTCAGGACCTGCTCCCGTCTCCTCCCCCAGGGCCACCCAGTCGGAGTCTAAACCCTCTCGGATCCGAGCGACTTTGTCATACAGATATTGAGCAAAATCCTCAGCCCTCCCCACCAGGGGGTCCCCCCCCCCTCAACTGAAGGAGAGAGTGGGTCACCCTGAAGAGGGAGGCCGGGCGATTATCTGATGACGCAACGAGGGTGGAGTAGTAATTAGACCCTCATTGCCACAAGGTAGGATCTAACATGCATCCTTGCCTGTGCTCGGTCGGATTCGGTTCGGGTAGCCCTCCAACTGCTTTCTAGGCGTCTTTTCCGGCGCTTCATCTCTCTCAGCTCCTCGGTAAACCAGGGAGCTAGCTGAGATCTGCGTCGGGTCAGAGGCTGCAAAAGCACGACTCGGTCCAGTGCTGCGGCTGCGGCCACATCCCAGGCCGCCGCCAGATCTTCAGCTGAGTCGTGGACTAGATCCTCCGGATATGGCCCAAGCTCCATCAGGAACCTCTCCGGGTCCATCAGGCGCCTGGGACGGAACCATCTACGCGGTTCCGTCTCCCTGCGGTGGGGGGAAGCGGTCCGGAAATCCATCCTAAGGAGTGCATGATCTGACCATGACAAGGGCTCTATAACTATCTCCCCCATTTCCAGATCATTCTGCCACTGGCCAGAGACAAAAATTAGATCTAGTGTATGTCCTCCCGTGTGAGTGGGGGCATGAACTAATTGGGTCAAGTCCAAGGTCGTCATGGAGGCCAAGAACTC
>NW_015390730.1:9123-13435 GCF_001527695.2 Protobothrops mucrosquamatus | reverse complement strand
GTCGTCTAATCCAACCCCCTGCTCAGGCAGGAAACCTTATACCATTTCGGACAGATGGCTGTCCAGTCTCTTCTTAAAAACTTCCAGTGTTGGAGCATTCACCGCTTCTGGAGGCAGGTTGTTCCACTGGTTAATTGTTCTCACTGTCAGGAAGTTTCTCCTTAGTTCCAGGTTGCTTCTCTCCTTGATTAGTTTCCATACGTTGCTTCTTGTCCTGCCTTCAGGCGCTTTGGAGAATAGCTTGACTCACTCTTCTTTGGGGCAGCCCCTGAGATACTGGAAGACTGCTATCCTGTCCCCCCTCGTCCTTCTCTTCGTTAAACTAGACATCCCCAATTCCAGCAACTGTTCCTTATATGTTTTATCCTCCAGTCCCCTAATCATCTTTGTTGCTCTTCTCTGTACTCTTTCTAGGGTCTCAACATCTTTTTTACATCGTGGTGACCCAAACTGGATGTAGTATTCCAAGTGTGGCCTTACCAAGGCCTTGTAAAGTGGCATTAACACTTCACGTGATCTTGATTCTATATATTCCGTTTGAATGGTAAATGTTTATTTTTTTTTTACAATTTTGATGCTACGATGATTGAGTTCCCTGAGACATTCAGAACAGGCTTATAGATCAGCAGGCTGAGCTGGAAGGTGGAGTTAAACAGGTCAGCAGTTTGGAATCTTTGCCTAGCCACATGAGACCCAAGTAAAACTCCCCCCCCCACATAAATTCTGTTGATCTTTATCTAGCACTAATTTAGGATTAATGTCAGGCGCAAAGAACCAGGAGCATTTGTTGAGTTCAAAGCAGCAAAGAATTTATTACTGGGGAGACATGATAGCAGTATTCCAGTATTTGAGGGGCGGCCACAAAGAAGAGGGCATCAAACTATTCTCCAAAGCACCAGAGGGCAGGACAAGAAACAATGGATGGAAACTGACCAAAGAGAGAAGCAACCTGGAATTAAGGAGAAACTTCCCGACAGTGAGGACAATTAACCAGTGGAACAGAAGTTGCCTTCAGAAATCGTGGATGCTCCATCACTGGAGGTTTTTAAGAAGGACTACCTGTAAATGGGAAGTTAAGCCAATCTGGGCTCCAGCCATTTGGGAAACAGAGAACTTGGATAGAGTCGTGTTTGTTCTCTGAAAATAATCGGCAGCAACATTAAAGTGAGGACATCAGCGGACACCAGCAATGCGTTAATGCTGCGGTCAGATTTCTCCGGCTTTAATGGGCCCAAGAGGGTAATTTGTCCGCAGACATCCGAGAAATCTAGTGCTTAATAGGGAAGTTCCCAAAGGAATGGAAGAACAGTCTTACGTGCTCAGAGACAGGCTGAAGTACAGCTAGTGGTGGCGGCGCAAGTGGTTAGAAGGCAGCATTGCAGGGTACTTCTGCTGACTGCCAAATGCCGGCAGTTCGATTCTCACTGGCTCAAGGTTGACTCAGCCTTCCATCCTTCTGAGGTTGGTAAAATGAGGACCCAGATTTCTGGGGTCAATATGCTGACTCTGTAAACCACTTAGAGAGGGCTGTAAAGCACTGTGAAGCGGTATATAAGTCTAAGGGCTATTGTTATTGCTGTTGCTTCCTTCCTCCCCCCTCCCTGTTCCTTCTTTCCTTCTCCCTCCCTTCCTTCCTCTGCCCACATCGGGAAGTTCGATCCTGACTGGCTCAAGGTTGACTCAGCCTTCCATCTTTTTGAGGTTGGTAAACTGAGGACCCAGATTGCTGGGGGCAAGAGGTTGACTCTGTAAACCGCTTAGAGAGCGGTAAGGTAGTATGGAGCTAAGTGCTATTGCCCTTCCTTCCTTCCTTCCTTCCTTCCTTCCTTCCTTCCTTCCTTCCTTTCCTTCCTTCCAAGAGCCATGGTGGTGCAGAGGTTAGAATGCAGTATTCCAGGCTAACTCTGCCCACTGCCAGGAGTTGGATCCTGACCAGCTCAAGGTTGACTCAGCCTTCCTTCCTTCCTTCCTTCCTTCCTTCCTTCCTTCCTTCCTTCCTTCCTTCCTTCCTTCCTTCCTTCCTTTTTGGTCACCACATTACAAAAAAGATGCTTAGGCTTTGGAAAAAGTGCAGAGAAGAGCAACTAAGACGATTAAAGGCCCGGAGACTAAAAACATACGAAGAACTCTCCTTCTCATTCCTATTCACTCCTAATTTTGAGGGGAAGGAAGAGCCCCAATGAATATTAACTATTTTGATGCTGAATTCCAGCCACATCATCTCATTGGGACTGTATATCAAATGTTGGGGCTTTACGTTTGATCTGGGGATTAGCCATCACTGTTCTCAGGAGAAAAATGAGAGAATATTGTTGCCTTCCTGAGCTGGCAATTCTTAATTCTGTTAGATGAGGAAAGAGGGACCCAAAGCTTCCTGGTTTGGTCTAGGACAGGGGTAGGCAACCTGGGCTCTTTTATGACTCGTGGACTTCAACTCCCAGAATTCCTGAGCCAGCCACGCTGAGGGGAAAGGGAGAGGTTTCCAAGCTGAGCCATGCTGGCTCAGGAATTCTGGGAGTTGAAGTCCACGAGTCATGAAGGGGCCAAAGTTTCCCTCATGCTGGCTCAGGAATTCTGGGAGTTGAAGTCCACGAGTCATAAAAGAGTCCAGGTTGCCTACCCCTGGTCTAGGAGAATCTTAATGAAGTTCTTACCTGAGCAAACTTATGGATCTGTTCCACCATCGCTGCAAAGAGAGCGTGGACACTTTCGTCAATCAGGCTCTGCATGTAGTGTACAGCTTCCTCATCAGACAGATCCAGACGGAATTTGTCTTGAACCTGGGAAGAACAAGAAAGGAGTACCAAGAACACGACTCTGAATTTATGATCAACTACACAAAGTAAGCAGAAAATGTATGTAAGTATGTATGTATGTATGTATGTATGTATGTATGTATGTATGTCAATATGTCTATCTACCTATCTACAGCTATCTACCTATCTACCTGCCTGCCTGCCTGCAGACTATCTATCTATCTATCTATCTATCTATCTATCTATCTATCTATCTATCTATCTATCTATCTATCATCTATCTATCTATCTATCTATCTATCTATCTATCTATCTATCTATCTATCTATCTATCTATCTATCTATCTATCTATCTTATCTCTCTCTCCTTTTTCTTTTCTTTCTCTCTCTTGTCCTTAGTGTTCTTTGAGCTTAGTTGTTTTCTTGCAGACGTTTCATTACCCAATTAGGTAACATCATGAGTGCTAAAAATACATTTCCTAATTGGATAAGATTGAAAGGTCTGCAAGAACACAAGCAAGCTCAAAGGCACCAAGGACACCACATGACTACAAATATTCTCTTCTGTTGGTCTCTCTCTCTCTCTCTCTCTCTCTCTCTCTCTCTCTCTCTCTCTCTCTCTCCATCATCTGTCTGTCTGTCAGTCTGCCTCTGTCTGTCTGTCTGTCTATCTATCTATCATCTATCTATGATCTCTATCTGTCTCTCTGTCTGTCTCTGTCCGTTCATCCATCCATCCATCCATCCATCCATCCATCCATCCATCTCTCTTATCTATCTCTCTATGATCTCTATCTGTCTGTCTCTGTCTGTCTCTGTCCGTCTGTCCGTCCATCCATCTATCCATCCATCTCTCCTCTCTCTCTCTCTCTCTCTCTCTGTCTGCCTTCCTTCTGTCTCTGTCTCTATCTATCTATCTATCTATCTATCTATCTATCTATCTATCTATCTATCTATCTATCTATCTCTATGTCTGCCTTCCTTCTGTCTCTGTATCTATCTATCTATCTATCTATCTATCTATCTATCTATCTATCTATCTATCTATCTATCTATCTATCTATCTATCTATCTATCTATCTATCTATCTATCATCTCTCTCTTTCTCTCATCTATCTAAAAATCCAAATCCAAATTAGGCTCACCTTCCTCGCTGTGTCAACCCAGAGCCACCAATTCTAGCCAGGCCCCATAAATTGTGGAAGTCAGGCCTTTCTATATGTGTGCAAACGTGCATGTGTTGTATCTATGGACGTGGATATGTCTGCCAGCAACCAGACTCAAAAGAAGGCTAAGAGCAGGACAGAAGGCAAAAGACTTTTAGCATGAAATCAATTATCTGTAAAATGAGATGCTTCCTTCATACAACTTTCTGATCCCCATAACCATGTATCACTCGTTCTCTTTCAGTCACAAAACTGTTCTCAACCACAGCCACACACCCAAACAGAAAATCACAGTCAGTTTTCTCTGTTCTTCTTGTAGAAAGGATAAGAAAAGGAAAAGGAAGATAGGGGAGGGGGGAGGAAGGAAAAAGGAGGGAGGGAGGGAGGAAA
>NW_015390730.1:5406-8424 GCF_001527695.2 Protobothrops mucrosquamatus | reverse complement strand
AGATTATTTCTTTGGGAGGTCACTGTAGGATCAAGATTTTATCAAAAAGGAGAGATTCCGTTTAGAAAACATCCTACGAAGCAGGTAAAATCTTGGAACGGTTGAGGGAAGAAGCGCGTGCATCGTTTTGTCACAAGCCTGAGCAACTGTGGAAACATTTCAGCAAGATCCCAAAATAAAACTGTAAGTGAAAAAAAAAAGCAGGATTCAAGTAAACAATCACATATTGCATTTTGCATACTTGGTTTTTGGTTTTTGTTTTTCAAAAAAAACAAACCCCCTTTCTATTAAAACTAGAGCTTCATTTATACAGCAGTTAAAATTATAAACGCTTTCCTAGTTTAACAGTTTTCCTAGAAGCAGAAGAAGATAAAGAAATTGAGATATAATTTCTGCAATGCTTCCACGGAGGCCGTTACAATTATCTTTCCAATAGCATCTAATTAGGTATGGATTTTGGAGCATGTGTAAGTCCTGATGCTGAAGTGGGAGGCCAGAAGAAAAGTGAAGGTTACAAATTATTGGTCCAATATCCGCCCCAAGACATAAGACATAAAGAATGATAATTCAATCTTTTCGATTCTAGCCAACAACTTTTTCTCTTAGGACCGATGGATAAAACAGTTAAGAAAGAGTCGTGGGGGACTTTTTCAGTCTAGGATTACTGCAGTGAGATTATTATATGCTTGTCGAAAGGTCGCAAAAAGGGATCACGTGCCCCCCCCCCCCCACTGGGGACGTTGCCACCGTCATAAATATGAAGCAGTTGCCAAGCGACTGAATTTTGATCCCGGGACCCTGGGGGAGGCTGCAATGGTTGTAAGTGTGAAAAAAAGTCCCTTTTTTCAGTACCGTTGTAACTTCGGTCACTAAATGAATGTGTCAACGCTGCTAACATCGAATGTTCTTGCTTTACAGCAGATGGAAATGCAGCCATTTTACTCTTTTCCTTTTAGAGTTCGTTGATGCTGGGGGAATATGGATGAGAGTCCAGCTAGTCATAACAATAATAACTCAGCCGTGGGAACCCAAGGTCACTGGGCCCACAGTTGATAAAGATTTGGCGGGCTGGAGAACTGGGGAGAAAGCCCAGTGCTTCAAGCCAATTGGGGAATGTGATTTATGGCTGTTTATTGGAGGAGGGAATTGTTCTGTCCCAGCCTACAAGAGTCCTCGTTATGCTCACATGGAGAAACCCCTCTTCCAAACAAGCAGGCTGGAACCGCAGGAAAAAACCAATCACCTTTTATTATTCACAGACCTGAGTCAGTGTCCAAGGCAAACAAACACAGTTCACAGAAACTCGATCCTCAACACGAACGGTTGCCTTCGACAACCAGCACCTCCCATACCTTTCCTTTTATAATTCAGCCAAGGCGTGGCTTCCTAATGCCTTCTCCTTTGCCTTTGGAGCAGCCCCATTGCATTCCTCTGTCCTACTCGCTTCTTTTCCTGCGCATTCGTGCATCCGGGATTTGTCCCAGCTGTTCTTCATCACTGTCCAACTCAGACTCCCAGCACAGCTGTGTCTCAGCCTGAGCGCGAGTAGAGGGGCCAGGCTCCTCGTCAGACTGTAAGTCTTGGAGCTCCTCACAGCCTTCCTCTGAGTCTGATGTTACTCCAGCCCCCTCCTCCTCCTCTGATTCCTCAGACTCAGCTGCCGGATCCACAGGCTGTCGAGGAATCACAATATGAATTGTGCTTTGTTACTTTGTGCTCAGGGGAGGGGAATTCAGTTTTTGGCTTCCACTATGTAGTGCCGATACTTTGCTTCTCGAATAAAAGATTAAGGTAAACAATGCCTCGAAGTTCTTTTGAAGAGTTTCATCTGTCGGAACCATGACAGAATGAGTGTAAGTAGAGGTCTACCTAAGTATCTACATTTGCCAGACACTAAATATTCCAGACAGACAAATTATGAGGGCTGCAATCTCAGAAGTCCCCAGTTTTTGGACAGACTATTCTTTACTCATATCCAGCTTCCCTATGAACACAAACTGCCCACGGAGGATGCAACAGGTGAAACGTACTATCAGATAATACAGAAAGGGGGGAAAGCAATTTTCCGAGGCTTTAGCGGGTCTTAGACAACAGAGTAACTGTAAAGACAGCTTTTTAAACGGATACACATCACAGCTTCCCGGGAAGCTTTCCATTAGTGTCAGTCTGAACCGCAAATTTTGCTCAACCTCTCGGGAGAGGGCAGATAATGCAGCTGCCTTCTCAAGCAAAGATCTCCAGGGCATTTAAACAAAATAGCCTTTGACCATCTTTCTACTGAATTGGCTTGGCCATATGTGGCTATCAATCCAGAGTTACTGGAATTACTGATGACTGATGCCAGGACTGGTTTTAAAGATGCCAGCTTAATGAACACCAGTGAAACAGGATTGATAAAATTCAGCTCCAGTAAACGAGAATACTTTTTACTTCATTCGTTCAGTGACCTCACTACTCTCTCTCTCTCTATCTATCTCTTATCTCTCTCTCTTATCTTTCTCTCTCTCTCCCCCTATCCTATCCTGTCCTGTCTGTCTCTGTCCGTCTGCCTGCCTGCCTGCCTGCCTGCCTGCCTGCCTGCCTATCTATCTATCTATCTATCTATCTATCTATCTATCTATCTATCTATCTATCTATCTATCTATCTATCTACCTATCTACCTATCTACCTATCTATCTATGAATCAGTCAATCAATTATATTTAAGAACAGCCCATATGAAAGTTATATTTCGGTATGGAGAAGATGGATAGATTATATAAATGTAGATTAGATTATATAAATGTATAATTCAGTATAAATGTATAATTCAGTAGAAAGATACTCAGCTGTACATTTCCACCCCAGGCCACCCCAACGATGCCCTTGACGTGATGGCCCGTTGCCTGGAGGCCGTAAGGGTCTGGATGGGGAGGAACAGACTCAGGCTCAACCCTTCCAAGACCGAGTGGCTGTGGCTGCCGGCGCCTCGGCATAGTCAGCTGACTCCATCGCTGATGATAGGGGGCGAAATTTTGG
>NW_015390730.1:0-2899 GCF_001527695.2 Protobothrops mucrosquamatus | reverse complement strand
GAAGGAAGGAAGGAAGGAAGGAAGGAAGGGAGAGCAAAGGCTATTTTAAATGGCAATGATTATCTACGGACCCAGAAACTAATTTTCCTACCTTCATGACTATCATTTTTACCTGGAGATTTATGGAATCTTTTGCATGCCACACATGATCTATGAATGAGCTACAGCTCATTTCACTACATCTAACAAAAAGTAGAGAGAGAGAGGGGTGGTGGCGAAAAAAAACCCAGAAAGAGTTCAGATCTGCTCCTCTTTGATCTCACCGAAGCAAGCAACACAGAAAAAAAAAATATCAACATTTATCTAACCGACACAGTTCATCTAACCAACGAGGGACACGATCCTCTCTTTTTGTGGTTTCAGACGTAAGACTGCCCCGTAAAGCAATAAACTGCCTCAGGGGAATAATGGATTAAAAACCTACAGAATATATTTAGCTTTCTTTTCTTTTCCCCCCAGACAGAAGCTAACAATGCTTGCCTCAGCTCCTCAGGGCAATCTGATATCAATGTTTAATGACCGTATGTCACAAGCTTTGGAGTTTTACACGCGCAAAACACACACCAAGAGCAGAGCGTTCACATCCCCTCCACAGCTTGTCCGACGGCCTTTTTATAAACACCTCCTCACCGAGACATTTCATATTAATTAATTAACTAATTAATAATCGGCCAATCGCTCTGAAAGCTATGGCACCTGTTGCTAAAACGAGAACCGTATTACAGACCCTTCTGATGATCCTTGAGTGAACTACTTCCTAAAAATTTCATGACTTTGCTTGTTGCAAGGCGAGCATAGAACGTAGAACGACAAGAGTTGGAAGGGACCATGGAGGTCATCTAGTCCAACTCCCTGCACGAGCAGGAGAATCTCTATAGCATTTCAGACAAATGGCTGTCCAGTCTCTTCTATAAAACTTCCAGTGTTGGAGCACCCACAGCTTCTGGAGGCAGATGGTTCCACTGGTTAATTCTTCTAACTGTCAGGAAGTTTCTCCTTAGTTCTAGGTTGCTTCTCTCTTTGGTTAGTTTCCACCCGTTGCTTCTTGTCCTGCCTTCAGGCGCTTTGGAGAGTAGCTTGACTCCCTCTTCTTTGGGGCAGCCCCTGAGATACTGGAAGACTGCTATCACAAGCAAACGAAGATAGAAGAGACTGGACAACCACATGACTGTGATTGTACAGGTTCCTGCCTTGAGTAGGGGGTTAGACTAGAAGACCTCTGAGGTCTTTTCCAGCCCTATGATTCTATGTTTAAAATCACAATTCAGAAGGGGACAGTTACTCCATCATTTTTGGTCCTTATCTATCTATCTATCTATCTATCTATCTATCTATCTGTCTGTCTGTCTGTCTGTCTGTCTGTCTGTCTGTCTGTCTGTCTGTCTATCTATCTATCTATCTATCTACCTACCTAACTACCTACCTACCTACCCACCTATTGTTATCTATCTATCTATCTATCTATCTATCTATCTATCTATCTACCTACCTACCTACCTACCCACCTATTGTTATCTATCTATCTATCTATCTATCTATCTATCTATCTATCTATCTATCAATCATCTATCTATCTATCTATCTATCTATCTATCTATCTATCTATCTATCTNTCTCCCCTCCTTCCGCCGCGCCCTTAAGACATGGCTCTTCCAACAAGCGGGATTGGCCTAGGGGAATTTTTAGTGGGGTTTTAAGAGTAATTTTAATTGACATAGGCCACAGTAAATATTTCATTTTAATTAGGTTTTAAACTGGGTATTTTTATTGTTGTATCTGTTTTACAAGGCTGTCAGCCGCCCTGAGTCCGTACGGAGAAGGGCGGGATAAAAATTAAATAAATAAAATAAATAAATAAAATATTCAAAAAAAATATGGGACTGAAAAGTTCCATTTGGCTTTTGGGTAAAATTTTAAAATATTCTTATTGTTATTATTTTATTAAGTGCTTGTATGTATATTTTATAATAGTTTGTATGATTTTATTATAATTGTGATTAGTAGTGTTGTTTACTAGTTTGTTTGTTTTTTCTTCTTTTAATAATGTATTTAATTTCAACTTATTTAAATGTATTTTAAAAATGAGTTAAAGTGTGTTATAGATTTGGTGATATAATTAGCTGGTTTATGTTATTTAGATTATGATTATTATTTGTAACCCTGTGAACAGCTCTGGGAAGTGGGGGGGGAGGGGGGCTGTAGGGGGGATTTATATTGTAAACTTTATAAAACTTTTAATAAAAAAAACCAGCCCATCTGTGAAACAGCATGTGAAATTTAAAAGGCAGGAATTGATTAAAAAGGTGGGGGTGGGTTTTCAGGTCACCAGCCAGCCCCATGGCTCAGTGCCCCAAGCAAGGGTGCAGACCTATGTTCTGACTCCTTTATGGAAGGCCAGGAGAGTGGGGGGTCTGCCTCTTCTCTGGGGGTGTGGGTGGGGAGAATGATCCGATCCCACCTTAGACATGAAATCCAACTGGGTGACTCTGGGCCAATCAACAGGAGACGGTGAGTTCTAGTCCCACCTTATGCATTACAGCCAGCTGGGTGCCCTTGGGTCAGTCATTCTCTCTCAGGCCAACCCCACTTCACAGGGTTGTTGTAGGAAAAATAGGAGGAGAAGGATATGTTGGATATGTTTGCTAATTTGAGTTATTTGCAGAATTAATAAAGGCGGATGCAAAACAAGAAAGAAAGAAAGAAAGAAAGAAAGAAAGAAAGAAAGAAAGAAAGAAAGAAAGAAAGAAAGAGAGCTTTCATAAATTGGAGAGAGAGAGAGAGAGAAAGAAAGAAAGAAAGAAAGAAAGAAAGAAAGAAAGAAAGAAAGAAAGAAAGAAAGAAAGAAAGAAAGAAAGAAAGAAAAGAAAGAAAAGAGCTGGAAGAGACCGTAGAGGTCTTC
>NW_015390729.1:64284-67979 GCF_001527695.2 Protobothrops mucrosquamatus | reverse complement strand
CAAAGACTTCAAGCACCGTTGCAGAAGAATTTTTGAGAATAGCGGAATAACAGAGCTGGAAGGGACCTTGGAGGTCATCTAGTCCAACCTCCTGCTCAAGCAGGAGACCCTATACCATTCCAGATGAATGGCTGTCCAATCTCTTCTTAAAAACCTCCAGTGTTGGAGCACCCACAACTTATGAAAGCAAGCCGTACCATTGATTGATTGTTCTCACTGTCAGGAAATTTCTCCTTAGTTCCAGGTTGCTTCTCTCCTTGATTACTCTCCATCCATTGCTTCTTGTCCTGCCTTCTGGTGCTTTGGAGAATAGATTGAACCCCCGCTTCTTTGTGGCAACCCCTCAAATCCTGGAACACTGCTATCCCATCAGCCCTAGTCCTTCTTGTCACTAGACATACCCAATTCCAGCAACCCAATTCTTTATATGTTTTAGCTTCCAGCCCGCTAATCATCCTTGTTGCTCTTCTCTGCATACTTTCTAAGGTCCCAGCATCTTTTTTATATTGCGGTGACCCAAAGTGGATGCAATATTCCAAGTGTGGTCTTACCAAGGCATTAATTTTAAAGGGCACCAGAATTTCATGTGATCTTGATTCTATCCGTCTGTTAACACAGTCTAGGATTGCATTGGCTTTTCTGACTGCTGCCAAAAATATGCTGGCTCATATTTAAGTAACTGTCTACAAGGACTCCATGATACCTCTCACAGTTGGGGTCCAGCAGAATGTGTGTGTATCTGTCACGTGTGCATTTGTGTGTGTGTGTTCGCTCCTAGTCCATCCACCTCCCCAAAGGGTCCTGCCTGCCCGCCTCCCTCAGTCTCCTGTCTGGCAACCTCACTCTTGCTCCTTTCTACATTTTTTTTACTGTTGGGTATTTTCCATTAATTTAGGTCCTGATTTACTCAGGCGGTATGTTTTAAATTGATTAATGGAGAAGAACACTCTGACGGCATGAAGCCTGCAGTAAATATCTCTTGACAATATTTTGACAATTAATTCCGATGAAGCAACCTGTTGAGAAAACTCACTGCGACAACATTGACACCGGAATGGAAGATGAATTGTCATCACCCAGGAGTTGCATGCTGTACCTCTTAAGTTTGCCGCTGGTTAAGTCGGCCGTGGTTTGCTGAATTAATCCAATTTTTGAATTACACGACATGCTGAACTAGAAACTAACCCCGTGGGAGGAGTTCAGATAAACTGGGGTTGGCTGTTTGGTGTTCAGGGGTTCATATGACCGTTTCTGTTTCAGCCCCATTTCAACTAAACTCTGTTAATAGTTTAGCTGGGCTTGCGCAACGCACAGACTCAGCCACATGGGTTGGATAGTAGTTAAAGTTCTGGAATCCTGTGAATCCATTGCACTAAACCGTCTCAGCGTCTGTCTGTCTAGGCATGACAGATTATATGAAACAGCAACTGTATCTCTATGCTGGGTTTTAGGGCTTAGCCTATTCCAGGGGTAAGCAACCTTGGCTCTTTTATGACTCGTGGACTTCAACTCCCAGAATTCCTGAGCCAGCCATGCTGAGGGGAAAGGGAGAGGTTTCCAAGCTGAGCCATGCTGGCTCAGGAATTCTGGGAGTTGAAGTCCACCAGTCATGAAAGAGCCAAGGTTGCCTACCCCTGGCCTATTCTGTGAACTTAGTCCTGGGGACAAGTTATCCGCAGGAAAGGATCCCAAAAGGCAAGATGGCGGCCATACCCAGGTCAGCAGTTCCAAAATCTCTCTCGCAGCTACTACTCATCCACAAAGGGATAATAATAATAATAATAATAATAATAATAATAATAATAATAATAATAATAATAATAATAATAATAATAATAATAATAATAATAATAATAAAAAAGTTGGAAGGGACCTTGGAGGTCATCTAGTCCAACCCCCTGCTCAGGCAGGAGACCCTATACCATTTCAGACAAATGGCTGTCCAGTCTCTTCTTAAAAACTTCCAGTGTTGGAGCATTCACCACTTCTGGAGGCAGGTTGTTCCATTCACCACTTCTGGAGGCAGGTTGTTCCATTGTTCTAACTGTCAGGAAGTTTCTCCTTAGTTCTAGGTTGCTTCTCTCCTTGATTAGTTTCCATCCATTGCTTCTTGTCCTGCCTTCAGGCGCTTTGGAGAATAGCTTGACTCCCTCTTCTTTGGGGCAGCCCTTGAGATACTGGAAGACTGCTATCATGTCCCCCCTCGTCCTTCTCTTAGTTAAACTAGATATACCCAATTCCAGCAGCCGTTCCATATATGTTTTAGCCTCCAATCCCCTGATCATCTTTGTTGCTCTTCTCTGCGCTCTTTCTAGAGTCTCAACATTTTTTTTGTTTGTAGGTAACAAAACTTAACCCCCAGCAGGGCCTCTCAGAAAATAGACCAAGTCAGGGACCCTAATGGGCACCAAGCAGAAAAATTAGTGGGTCAGAAAGTCATCCCAAAAGGCATCGGCAGGAAAGGAAGCACAAAGGGGAGACAGTGTGACCAAAGGCCCCCTTTTCGGCGTGTGCTGCAGCTCTGCCCCCAGGACTGATCTGCCTGGACAGATTTGCTGGAAATCCAGAATGACGATGCCTGTCACTTTTCAGGCAGAAAACTCCTGGGAAACCGTCGGGCCAGCTAAAGTAGGTTCCTTTCTTAAATGTCAACCCTGGGAAACTCCTCCCAAAAGAGAAAGGGGGAAAGACAAAGTGGCCTGGCTGGCCCCAACCGGGGAGGGGGGGCAGTGGCTGAGCAGAGCCCCATCCGGACGCCCAGCTGCACCCCTCTGAGCCTTGGGGGTCCTGTCTGCTGCTGCCCGCGAGGATCTGCCCAGCGATGCCAAGTGGCCCGCGGAGTCTGGGGCGTCTGGCCGCTGCTCCTGGCCCGTTCGGTGGCATGGGGCGGCTTTGGGAATAATGATGATGATGATGATGATGATAACAACAACAATAATAATAGAGTTGGAAGGGACCTTGAAGGTCTTCTAGTCCAACCCCCTGCTCAGGCAGTAAACCCTATGCCAGGGGTAGGCCACCTTGACTCTTTTATGACTCGTGGACTTCAACTCCCAGAATTCCTGAGCCAGCCATGCTGAGGGGAAAAGGAGAGGTTTCCAAGTTGAGCCATGCTGGCTCAGGAATTCTGGGAGTTGAAGTCCACCAGTCATAAAAGGGCTAAGTTTGAAGACCCCTGGTTTAAATATTTAGATATGTTTCCCTCACGGTCACATGATCAAAATTCAGGCATTTGGGCAGGGGTAGGCAACCTTGGCTCTTTTATGACTCGTGGACTTCAACTCCCAGAATTCCTGAGCCAGCCATGCTGAGGGGAAAGGGAGAGGTTTCCAAGCTGAGCCATGCTGGCTCAGGAATTCTGGGAGTTGAAATCCACGAGTCATAAAAGAGCCAAGGTTGCCTACCGCTGGCCTAGGCCTAGGCCGCTTTATGACTCATGGACTTCAACTCCCAGAATTCCTGAGCCCGCATGGGGGAAACTTTGGCCCCTTCATGGCTTGTGGACTTCAACTCCCAGAAATCCTGAGCCAGCCATGCTGAGGAGAAAGGGAGAGGTTTCCATGCTGAGCCATGATGGCTCAGGAATTCTGGGAGTTGAAGTCCACCAGTCATAAAGCGGCCTAGGCCTAGGCCAGGGGTAGGCCACCTTGGCTCTTTTATGACTGGTGGACTTCAACTCCCAGAATTCCTGAGCC
>NW_015390729.1:60327-63954 GCF_001527695.2 Protobothrops mucrosquamatus | reverse complement strand
CATGGCTCAGCTTGGAAACCTCTCCCTTTCCCCTCAGCATGGCTGGCTCAGGAATTCTGGGAGTTGAAGTCCACCAGTCATAAAAGAGCCCAGGTGGCCTACCCCTGCCCTGTGCCATTCCAAATTCAGAGTGGGAATTCCGGATCGCCCCCCCCCTCCCCGCCTCGTGGCCCTGCAAACTCCGCCAAGAGCGGTAATTGCGGGGTCCGAGCGCGCCCCTCCCTCCGCCTTTCTTCGCCCGACAGCCTTTCAGGGGAAAGTTTTTAATTACAGCCCGGGCGGCGCTTTCCCCGCGCAGCTGGCCCCGAAGCCGCCCGGGCCTTGGGGGGGGAGAGAAAGAGGCCTCTTTATGCTCACCTGAATGGAAAGGTGCAGCCTTTCAGCAGGGCAGAATTGTGTGTTGGGGGGGTGTTTTCCTGCTTTTCTACCTGAAACTCCTCCGAGGCTGCCCTTGGCTGCGGGCCTGGGACTCGAACCGAAGCGGGCCAAGCGGGAGAGGAGGAGACCGAGGGAAGGAAGGAAAGGTGGGGGCAGGGGAGGCCAAGGAAGCTGTGTTTATTGGTGGGGGTGGGGGTCTCCCTTGGAAGGTTGTTGGTGGGCTGCAGCTTAGATCTACGTGGGTGAAAATAATAATAATGATAATGATAATAATAATAATAATAAAGTTGGAAGGAACCTTGGAGGTCATCTAGTCCAACCCCCTGCTCAGGCAGGAAACCCTATACCATTTCAGACAAATGACTGTCCAGTCTCATCTTAAAAACTTCCAGTGTTGGAGCATTCACAACTTCTGGAGGCAGGTGGTTCCATTGGTTAATTGTTCTCACTGTCAGGAAGTTTCTCCTTAGTTCTAGGTTGCTTCTCTCCTTGCTAGAATAGAATAGAGTAGAATAGAGTAGAATGGAATGGAAACAGGAAGAATAGAATGGAATGGAATAGAATAGAATAGAATAGAATAGAATAGAATAGAATAGAATAGAATAACAAAGTTGGAAGGGACCTTGGAAGTCATCTAGTCCAACCCCCTGCCCAAGCAGGAGACCCTATACCATTTCAGACAAATGGCTGTCCAGTCTCTTCTTAAAAACTCCCAGTGTTGGAGCATTCACCGCTTCTGGAGGCAGGTTGTTCCACTAATTAATTGTTCTCCCTGTCAGGAAGTTTCTCCTTAGTTCTAGGTTGCTTCTCTCCTTGATTAGTTGAACTCTGAGCAGGGGGCACCGAGCGGGCGATTTTGCTTGGGCATTGCTTTAGGGCTTCCTTCGAAATCGCCTTTCCGTCCCCCCACCTCCAAGAAATCTGGCTGGGCCACGTGCAGCTCTTTAGGTCCCTTCTAGTTGCCTGTTTCTTTAGTCTTTGTGCTGGAGACCCTTCCCCAGAGCAGGAGAGCGGAGGGTTGTCCCGGCTCCAACCGGGCATTCAGGAGAAGCAAGGGGGAGTCGGCTGTGGCCTCCGGGAACCCACCCCCGGCTGCAGCTCCAAGCACCCTCCTGAAGCAGCCCTGCGGCAGCTCTTGCTTGTTTCTCCGGTGGTTTTAGCCCTGTGAGGCTGCCCAGACCAGAAACACGATGGGGAGTACTAATTCCATCTTTATTGTGAAGTGGCAGTCACCATCAATTTTATTTATGACCAAAGGTAATTGGGTATGTCTAGTTTAATGAAGAGAAGGACGAGGGGGGACATGATAGTATGGTCCCAACCTCTCAGGGGCTGCCCCAAAGAAGAGGGAGTCAAGCTATTCTCCAAAGCGCCTGAAGGCAGGACAAGAAGCAACGGATGGAAACTAATCAAGGAGAGAAGCAACCTAGAACTAAGGAGAAACTTCCTGACAGTTAGAACAATTAACCAGTGGAACAACCTGCCTCCAGAAGCGGTGAATGCTCCAACACTGGAAGTTTTAAAGAAGAGATTGGACAGCCATTTGTCTGAAATGGTATAGGGCTGTGGCGGCGAGCCTATGGCATGGGTGCCACAGGTGGCACGCAGAGCCCTCTGTGGGCACGCGCGCCATCACCCCAGTTCTAGGCCTTCAGCTGGGTTTTATAAAACCTTGTCGCTTTAGGCCTCCGCTGCCGTGTGAAAAAAAAAAAAAGGTTCAATCAATCAATCAATCAATCAATCAATTTCAACTTCTCGCAGGAAAAAAAAGACCTCGCAAAGTTGGAATTCATTGATTGAACATTTTAGTCCCACCCAGTCAGCTGTTACCACCAAAGCCATGCCCAGCCAATGGGCCACGCCCACCTAATGGGCCACACCCACTCGATGGGCCACGCCCGCCCGGCACCCGACGATGCATAAGTGGGTTGCAGTATGGGCACTCAGTATCTAAAAGGTTTGCCATCACTGGTATAGGGTTTCCTGCCTGAGCAGGGGGTTGGACTAGATGACCTCCAAGGTCCCTTCCAACATCATCATCATCATCATCATTATTATTATTATTATTTAGTTACAAAAGTATTCTAAATTGGCAAATGGTTGCCCAACCTCTTTAAAAACGTCCAGTGATGGAGCACCCACAGCTTCTGTTTCACTGATTAATTATTCTCACTGTCAGGAAGTTTCTCTTTATTTCTGTATTGCTTCTCTCTCTGGTTAGTTTCCATCCCTTGCTCCTTGTTCTGCCTTCAGGGGCTTTGGAGAATAGCTTTTCCCCCTCTTTAGGTTGACACCCTGGCCTGGGGTGAAAGTCCCAAGGAGAATCCCTGTTTGTTTTTCAGATGGCTGGGATAGTGACTTAGAAGGGATCCCCCCCCCCTTTGCATGCCAGTGTAAATGGTGTGCACGTGTTTCTTTTAAAAAGGGCTTTTGGTCCTGCAACTTTCCCTAACAATAAACAATTAACGTTTTAAAAGTGTATTAATGGATTGATAAGAATATGTCATTAAATTCAGTTCAGAATATTTTAAACTGCTCAAAGATTCCAGCCCTAATTGAAGTCACAGGTAACTGTATCCTGCTTTACCCTCGCAGTCAGGATTAGAGTAATGAAGAGGCAGTTTGGGGGGGAGGCGGAATGAGGGAAAACACCAGTCCCACCTGTTGAGGGGTTATAATGGGGCAACAGATCAACCCCTCTCACCTGGTGGCAAGTGGAGTTTGGTCCCTGCAGCCCAACACAGCCAGCTGGCAGTCAGGGAGGGCCAGGCAGAGCTTTGTCCAGAAAAATGCAATCTACCTTATTTGTGAAAGATGGTTTTTTTTTCCATTCTAGATGTCCAAATATTTTGCAAGTCTGATGAGTGCTAAGCAATCCCATGTTCATATACAGCTCAAATAGAAACTATACACCTTTAGAAGGAGAATCTCAGCAGGTAAGAGTCATGGAGAAGTAGAGGAAGTAGGTCCCCAAGAATTAGCTGTTTGTCATCACTTGGTCCATGGTGAGCTTGACTCTGGGTCTGATTTATCAAGACAGGTGTAAGATGGGAGGAGGAGGAGGAGGAGGAGGAGGAAGAGGAAGGTTTCAGTAATTTTTATTGGACCAATTTTCTCCTTCCAATTCCAAAAGATTCTTTAAATCGTTTGCTTGGATCCCTGCCCAAGATTTCAGCAAATTTGGGACAAGGCAAGAAACTGAATTATTTATTATCAATTAGAACTTTTCAGGGCCCTTGACACGGTGTA
>NW_015390729.1:56793-58898 GCF_001527695.2 Protobothrops mucrosquamatus | reverse complement strand
AGGGCAGGCTGACTGGAAGATAATGGGAGTTATAGTGCCACATGACTGGGAAGACTGTGAGAAGCATCAGGGATGGAAAGGTTATGGGAAGAGTCACCTCAGCGAGAAGGGCATCGTAGAAGTTTATATATACATAGATAGACGGATGATAGATAGGTGTGTGTGTGAGAGAGAGAGAGAGGGGGAGGGAGGGAGGGAGGGAGGGAGACACACACACACACACACACACACACACACAGAGAGAGAGAGAGAGAGAGAGAGAGAGAGAGAGGCCAAAGAGCATCATAGTTCGTTATTCAAATGGAAATGCTTGAGCCTGGTTGTCTTCTTAGCCAGAAGTTGTGGGTGCTTCATCACTGGATGTTTTCAATAAGAGGTTGAATAGCTGTTTGAGCAGGGGATGGACTGGAAAACCTCCAAGGCCCCTTCCAGCCCTCTTATTCCATGCTTTATATTCTAGAAGGAAGAAATGGAGAAGAGGTCAACAATCAGAAGGGGCTGGTCACACCTTTACTGCCGCAGCTCCCCAAAGCATCTGCCTTTGGAAGGGGTGTGTGTGTGTGTGTGTGTGTGTGTGTGTGTTACTGGCTCCTTCTGATTTGGGGCAACCCCAGCACAATCTCTAGAGCAGGGAGGAGGTGTATCTTATAGTGACCACCCATCCTTTATTATAAAGCACAGCCCTTTAGATGTGTTTATTTTTCAAAAGCTCACTGATGTCTTTTCCTTTGGTCATTTAATTGCTACCATACAACTGCTCCCACTTAATACACCGTCTCCCACAGTCATCTGAAAAATATGGAAATGGGATTGGGTTTTTAAAGCAGACGTAACACACAAGCTGTTTGAATTTAGCTATCTTATTAAAGCGTGTGTTCTTGTAAACTTTGTCTTGCTTTTGCTTTTGCATTTTACTTGGCAGACAAAGTTATAAACGTACAACAGTTTATCCTTCTCGGCCTTCTTCAGATGTGCCTCTTTTCCAAGGTTGTCCTATATTTCCTTCAGGAAAAAGAGTCACCGTAAAGTGGCTGGACGTCAGGGACCTGATCCACAGACCTTCGCTTTCCCCTGCCACGCTAGTCAGAGAGGCTTTGGGTCGTCCCGGTTCTGCCTTCCTCCTACCGCCTGCCCAGTGCCCAGACATTCAGTGCTGCCCAGCAGGTCCTGTGAAGCTGGGCAGCCAAACCTGGTAAGAGGCAATTGTGGAGTTGCCCACCCTGTGGGCCGCCGGGCTCACAAGTTGTGCCCTCTTTGCAGATCCCAACGTTTCCTGATGACCAACAGATGGGAAGGTAGAAAGAGATGCAGAGAGCTATCCAGTAGTAGCCCACTCCCACATTCCCTTGAGGATGCCCGCCTCGCATCCCCTGACTTTTTAAAAAAATGTTCTTTCTTCTTGAATGGTTTAGAGAAAATGGCTTTATAAAAATGCCACATTCAGCCTGCCAAAACTTGGATGGACACCAGAGGCCGCCCAAACCGTCGCAAAAGTCCTACCCTTTACTGCCTCCTAGTGGCTGTCTGAATGTTTGCAGCCCAGGTCTAACCCTGGTTCGGTTGGCATTCAGATGACCTGCCCTGAAAAAAAAAATTGAAAAAAGGGAACTGGGGTGCAGGAGAATAGTTTTGTAATAATGGGGACCGTCCGGGAGATTTCCTTCAGTCAGTGGATGTTTGGGGATTGCCCCCGAGCACAAGGGTAGCCATTTTAGGGTTAGAATAGATCAGGGGTAGGCAACCTCGGCTCTTTTATGACTCATGGACTTCCAACTCCCAGGTTTAACACACCTATTTTATAAAGCCTTTCCAAGCCCTCTAAGATAAAAGAGGACAGCAAAAACTCCAGCCTGGTGTGCCTGGTGCAAGAACTGGGCCATCCCCCTCCCCTCTGCAATCACAGCCCCCCCCTGCAAGTACCCCAGCCAGCACAGGAGTCCCTGTTGCTCCCCATCATCCCCCCAAGAGCCAGGCTCCTTCTCCAGCAACTGCCTTGGACATAATTGCATTTGAAGTGAAACAGTTCCTCCCTCCCTCCCTCCCAGACTTCCTTCCTTCCTTCCTTCCTTCCTTCCTTCCTTCCTTCCTTCCTTCCTTCCTTCCTT
>NW_015390729.1:51938-54700 GCF_001527695.2 Protobothrops mucrosquamatus | reverse complement strand
GCATTAAAAAGGTTGAGAACCACTGCCGTAGAAGGTAGAACATGGGGTGCTCACCCCCATTGTAAAGATCTCTGGAAGAGCAGAGCCCATGGGGGGGGGCTCTGGACCACTCCCTGTCTTTCCTTGAGAAGGATAGCAAACTTTTCCCTGGAGCAAATCAACAACAACATCAACAACAACAACAACAAACCAAGGCAGCAGGTTCAATCCCAAGGTTGCCACTGCCATCTTGACTTCTTTGACACCCCCCTCCCCAAGAGAAGGCAGGGGGAAGCAATCACAGCAGAAGGATGTGCTGCCCTAAGCCGGGCAGTGGTTAACAACCGTTCCCCCCACCCCGAAGCTTTGGGGGGGGGCGGTTTACTTAATGCCTTGTGTGAACTCACCGCTGCCCCGGTTATCCAACAGGCCTCGGCCTGGTCTTCCTAAGTGGAAACCTCCAAAGCTGTGAACAGAAAGCATCTTCTCCTTATTGTGCTGCTGAAACAGTTTACACCGAATGCCTCAAATTAATTTTAATTGGGCTTTGATTATTGCCGAGTCTCAGCGTTTTTGCCTTTTGTAAAGCAGCGCGTAGATGCAGTTGATTTGTTCGGACAGCACGTAAATGCTCTGGTTTTTTTTTTAAAGAAATGTTCACCTGTACATGGTGCTTGATTGACTTTTCACTGTTGTTAGAAATGTGGGGCAGTTTTGGAGTCGAACGACTTGCCTCCAGAAGTTGTGAGTACTCCATCATTGGGGGGGGGTTAAGACAAGACTGGACAGTCATTTGTTTGGAGTGGTATAGGGCAGTGATGGCGAACCTTTTAGAGACCGAGTGCCCAAACTGCAACCCAAAACCCACTTATTTATCGCTGGGTGCCAGGTGGGCGTGGGTGTGGTGGTCATGGCAGATTGGGTGGGTGTGGCCAATGTGGGTGTGATCACTTTGATGTTGCTCGTGGGGAGGGACATCTGTGGGGGGTTGGGCAGGGTTGGGGGAGATCCAGGGGGTCTCTGGCAGGTGGGCCAGTGGGCAGGAGGCTCATCCTGCGAGGTGAGGTGAGGCAAGGCAAGGCAGGGTGGGGGTGCCATTGTCACAGGGAAAGGTGAGGCAGGGGCCAGGGCGGCTGCTGCCTGACACCATCAGCCCCTGGACACAGAGGCCAGCGAGCGCATGGGTGCTGGGATGCATCCGGCCACGTGGGACTTCGGCCAGTTAGCAGGCGGCTGGTTGAAGAGGGACGGTTGCCATCTCCGGGGCATGGCGCACGCACCCACAGAGAGGGCTCTGAGTGCCCACAGAGAGGGCTCTGGCACACATGCTATAGGTTCGCCACCACTGGTATAGGGTCTCCTAGATCTCCAAGGTCCCTTCCAACTCTGTTCTACTGTTACTGTACAGACGTTGGAAGGGAATCCAATTGGAGTGGCCACACTGTGCCCAGCCCTCCCGAGCTACATAATTCTCTTCGAGTTCTAGAATGATACAGTGCTGTAGTGCAGGAGCCCCCAACCTTTTGGGCCCCAGGGACCAGTTCCGTGGAGAGAGGTTTTTCTGCAGACCAAAGCGGGGCCTGGTTTCGCGTGCTGCCTGCATCCCGCGGATGGGGCTTGGCTTGTTTGCGCGGTTTCTGGCATGCCGCAGTCCGGTGCCGGTCCATGGACCAGGTTTGGAGACCCCCTGCAATCGTGTATCTGGAGGTGGTAATAATGGTTATTTAGTCCAGCCCCTCTAAGATGCTGGAACACCAAAGGACCATCCATGAGACTTGACTACCCAGCTTGTTGTTAAACTTGTCAGAAGATGGAGACGCCACTGTCTTTATTGTATTATAGCATCCTTGCTATTCTCTGAGGTTGGTTGTTTTCTTGCGGACATTTCATGAGCCAAGTAGGAACATCTTCAGACATGAAACATCCATAAGAAAACCACCAAGCTCAAAAAGCACCAAGGACTTTCAACCGGAGCTAGAAACATTATTTTCTATCGAGACTCTTGTACGGATCTCTTTGACGAGCAGTGTTTCCTTTCAAACAAAATTCTAAGTAGCTGCAACTTACACCTGTCTAGCTGGTGTGGTCATGGACATTAACTCCTATAAAAGAGAATATTTGTAGTTGAAATGAGGTTGAAATTTCAACGTTAGTTCCCTGGAGTTTCCCTTGGCTAGTCTGTGCTAATGTGGCTATCATGTCTCCCTTCAGGGATCTTTTTCACCCCTAAACTGAACATCCCGAGTTCCTTCAACCTATCCCCAAAGGAAGCGTCCTCAAGTCCCTGTATCATCTTTCTCACCCTGCTCTGAACCGGTTGATATCCTTCTGGAAGTGTGCCCAGAATCCGATGAACTCCAGGTGTGGTCCTGCTGAGTAGAGAGGAATCAAGGCTTCACGTGTCTCGGACAGACTGCTTCTCCTGAGGCAGCCACAACTGCTAGCCTTAGGCCTTCTCGCCACTGTTTCCCCTGCTGACTCACACTCAGCCTATGTCACTTTCATATTGCTGCTCAGTTCTTCTCCGATGTAGCACACCCAAGCCACGAATCCCCCATCTTATATTTGTGTCTGACATTTTTTTCTCCCTTAAGCTTCTCCCGATTGAGGAACAGCTTGTTCTTAGTCTCCCAGGCTGTTGGTGGGACTGCAGTCTTGTTCTGCTAGGCTGGGTGTTGCCCAGACCTCCCCATTTTGTGTCATCCACAAAGGTGTGGTGAAGGTCAGCTTTGTTGAGGCGGTCGTTTTAGTCGGTTTCTGGACTACATTTGCATGATGTGGTA
>NW_015390729.1:39138-50229 GCF_001527695.2 Protobothrops mucrosquamatus | reverse complement strand
TCATAGCACAGAAAACCACGTCACAGCAAGGTAGTGTAAAAACTGTACATGCAGAAGGCAATAACTGGGTCATCAGCAATCCTACTTCCAAGAATTCTGTCAAAGAGGCTGATTTTATTGTCCCCATATTAGCAGGCAGCACCTGGCTGACCTTACTGAGACTTGGAAACTGAGTGGAATCATCCAAGTTAGAACCTGGATAACTGAAAAATCAGGGAATTCAAGGGCTGCTGGACTGGGAAGTTGAAAAAAGTGTTTTGCTGCCCAGCAAAGGAATTTCTCTAAATGTACTTGAAGGTGACCTCCGCTCAACATTTCAACTAGCAGAGTAGCAATAGCCATAGCACTTATATACCGCTTCATAGTACTTTACAGCATTCTCTGAGCAGTTTACAGAGTCAGAATATTGCCCCCAACAACCTAGGTTCCTTGTTTTAGCGACCTTGGAAGGGTGGAAGGCTGAGTCCTCTTTGAGCCGGTCAGGATCAAACCGCTGGCAGTCGGCAGAATTAGCCTGCACTATTGCATTCTAACCACTGCACCATCACGGCTACTGAAGAATTATTCTTTGTAAAAAAAAGAAAAAGTGACATTGCAACTGTACTTCTCTTTGTTATTTGAAGAGGGATTGGACTTTCATATGATAATAGAAGAGAAAAGATAACTTGACAGCTGGGTGGTGAAGCTGGCTATTAGACCTTTGGAGGCGGACATTTGTGGATCTTTTTCAAATACAGTCTCTAATAAAGGAACAGGCTAGTCTACCACCAAAATGGAAGAAAGTTACCCATACCTTGACTATGATTTAATACTGGAATTTTTTTTAGAATTCACAGAAGAATTATTCTTAAGTTCTCCTGTGTCTTCTGTAAACTCTGGCCTCGAGATTCAGTCTGGCCTCTGTCGATCTCTTGGGGAGATTTTGTTCCATTTCACTGATTCCTCTCCTTAGGTATAATTTTGGTCAGGACATACACAGGGAGCTTTTGGTAAGAAAGAGGGGATCACTGTGGCTTTCTTAAAAACCCCATTTTAAGGTTGCCAGCTGCTAAAAACTGCTGTTGCTCCTGTGGTCTATGCAACAATGAACATATGAAACCGGCAAACTATTTCCATTACATTCTCCCAGTAAAAAAATTGAATGAAGTCATGATCTATTTTAACCATGGTCTGCTGAATATGCCATGTTTACTGGGTCAAAGCTAAAAGGAAATTGTGGGCCAAACCAAATAAAGCAAATTATGATTAGCACAATGTGGGCAACCAACTTGTGTCTCAGTTCAAGAACAAAAGGTATCAAAGGGCAAAAATAAAGTCTCTCTCTGCATTCTTATTGGTTGCATGGATGATTCTGCAGCTTGCCACCGTCTTGTACAGGGATATATTTTTTTTACTTCCTTGTCTAGCTTATCCTGATATTTACTGGTAGTCTTCCACCCACATACAAGGCAATCCCAGGATGAGCTGTCCATATATAGGGAGTCCTTGTCTAAAGACTGCCTCATTTAGCAACTGTTCTTGGTTACGAAGATGATGAAAACTAATTTTGCAACCAATCCTCACATTTACAATCTTCAACCGCTCTCTAAAGCAAAGAAGATCATAAGCACAGTGGTGGTTTCATTTAGCAACCGCTTCGCTTAATGACTGAGTTGCTGGTCCCAATTGTAAGAACTAAACAAGGTCTATCTGTAAATGCATTGGGAGGCTGGCTAGGATGCCAAGTTTCAATAAAAATAAAATACAAAAATACAAATATTTTGGTGGGGCGAGGGTAGTGATTGTATGGTATGCACCTAGAACAGGGGTAGGCAACCTTGGCTCTTTTATGACTCGTGGACTTCAACTCCCAGAATTCCTGAGCCAGCCATGCTGAGGGGAAAGGGAGAGGTTTCCAAGCTGAGCCATGCTGACTCAGGAATTCTGGGAGTTGAAGTCCACAAGTCATGAAGGGGCTATAGTTTCCCCATTCTGGCTCAGGAATTCTGGGAGTTGAAGTCCACAAGTCATGAAGGGGCTATAGTTTCCCCATTCTGGCTCAGGAATTCTAGGAGTTGAAGTCCACGAGTCATAAAAGGGCCCAGGTTGCCTACCTAGAAGTTGTTGTGAGAGAATAGGGCTGTCACAGCCAGATTCAACCCTATTTGGCTGCTTCAGGATCAGCCAAGGTCACCTTGAAGCTGTCATCTGTTGATCAAAGGCTGCCCTGTGTCTGCCTTCATGGACACATCTATGTTGTTTTCTTCCTGACAACAGCAGGCAGGGATTCTTATTGCTGTCTCACCTTTGCTGAAGTGGTTTTATTTTTCTAACTTCCCAGCGCAGACAATAGTTCTGGAATTCCCGATCGCCCTCCATCAAAGTGCAAACCAGATCTACCTTGGCTTTGTATGAGATCCGTCCAGGTCAGTTCCCTTTGCGTTTTCTCCAGATTCTATGGCTTCCCAATTTGTTAGGATTCTGTTAAGTCCGGAGAATAATGGCGCTTGAGACGAAGCATTTCTAACAGGTCTTTATTCTCTGCTTCCAATCTACGAACAACCCGAGCAGAGGCACGCAGGCCTCTATTTATACCTTCTGATCCCCGGGCAATTCCAACCAATCACAAGGCGGTCTTCTCCCGCCTTGCGCATGCACGCAAGGCCGGCGCCACTCAGTCTGGTCCCGGGCAGCTTTTGCAAATGCCCGGGACTCTTGCAACATCCCGAGCCTGCTTTTGCAGGCTCAGGACACAACAGATTCCATCTTACTTCTGAAAGGGCAAATGCAATTCTGAGGCAGCGCCACCTTCGTCTCCTACACCAGGCAGGGTGTCTGTAGTGTGTGGTCAACAAAGTTAAGATTGGTGGTTGCAACAGTGCAATCTGCTTTGCTCCATTGGGACATTTTGACCACACCAGGCGAAGAGTCTTCTCATGACTACTCCCAACTGGGGCACCTGAGATGATACCATATTAACCTTGTTGAGCCACTCTGAACATTGGACCCGACTGGAAGAAACCGGAGGCAATGCGCTATTGTGGGCCTATCGCAGATGTTTCTGCAACTTCTGGGGAAACGGAGTTCTACTCTGTCTGTGGAAAACCTCTTCTTCGGTGTCACTTGAGTAGGACATAGACCAAATGAGGTTTGGGAACAACGTTATTAAAAGGCAATCAGCCTCGGTCAGCTGCAGTCCCCTTCATCCCAGGCATGGATAGCTAAACACCATCCAATGCAACAGGGTAACCGCATATGGCCAGGGGTAGGCAACCTTGGCTCTTTTATGACTCGTGGACTTCAACTCCCAGAATTCCTGAGCCACCATGGCTCAGCTTGGAAACTCTCCCTTTCCCCTCAGCATGGCTGGCTCAGGAATTCTGGGAGTTGAAGTCGAGTCATAAAAGAGCCAAGGTTGCTTACCCCTGCTCAAATGCCTGAATTTTGATCATGTGACCATGAGGAAAAATATTTAAATATTTAAACCAGGGGTCTTCAAACTTAGCCCTTTTATGACTGGTAAACTTCAACTCCCAGAATTCCTGAGCCAGCATGGGGGAACTATGGCCCCTTCATGACTGGTGGACTTCAACTCCCAGAATTCCTGAGGCAGCATGGCTCAGCTTGGAACCTCTCCCTTTCCCCTCAGCATGGCTGGCTCAGGAATTCTGGGAGTTGAAGTCCACCAGTCATAAAAGAGCCCAGGTTGCCTACCCCTAGCATATGAAGTGAGTCACCCAAGCTGATCCCTTTTGTTAGTTTGAAAAGATGCTGCGTGGTGTATTCTGATGTTTGTCTGCCATAGACCAAAGACAACTTTCCTTAAATTTCGAGCGTGAGAGACAAGGGGTTTCTTAGCCGAACGAGGAAGTCAAGAACGGCACACCTGCAAAGCCACAGGAGTAAGACAGGTGAGGTCACCCCAGCAACTGAGGGTGAGCTGCAGCTTCCTGTCCAAATGGCTCGTCTGTTCCCCAGATCCTGTGGTGAGAAAAGAAAAGGAAGTTGTAAAAAGGAATAAAAAGGAACTGAGGGAGGTACCAGAAGGGGGTCTGCACCTATGTTTGGCTTTGTCAACTACTTTATTCAGTCCACCTCTTCCTGGCTTGTCATGGGCCTCCTCGGAGAGGGTTCCTGCAGGAGGGCCTCCCTGTGGAAAAGCACCCTATGGCCCCCACAGGCGAGAGGCCTGTTCCCTGGGCTCCCACCTGGGCGGAGGGCTGATCCAGAGGATAAGCTTGGGGGAGCCCATCCGCCACGGAAGAAGAAGGCAGCTCCGGAGCTACTTCATGTGGGAGGAGGACCATGGCTGGGAGGCCCACAGTCCCAGCAAACAGAAAGGTACCACAATTGACACAAGAGCTGTCATGTGTAGGTTGTGGTCAAAAATAACAAGATGGCAGCCACGTTACTGACGCTCTGCCTGCTTTTTTTTACATGTATTGCTTCGATTGTACATTGCGGTTGTGGTTGCCATCTTGATGTTTCTGACCACATTTGGCCGAGGAGTCATGGCCTGTCACCTCCAGATGACCTCTGGGTGCCGATTCCAAGCCTTTTTAAAGAGTGCCACCCAAGTGTAAGATGCAGAATTCTGGGAGTTGAAGTCCACGAGTCATAAAAGAGCCACGGTTGCCTACCCCTGGCATATGAAGTGAGTCACCCAAGCTGATCCCTTTTGTTAGTTTGAAAAGATGCTGCGTGGTGTATTCTGATGTTTGTCTGCCATAGACCAATACACTATTATTATTATTATTATTATTATTATTATTAATAATAATAATAATAATAACAGATCGCCATTTGGAACACAATACGCCAGGTATCGCAGTTGTAGAGAATCAAAGCGTACAGCTGATTGTTATCACTCTACCAGGAAATGCCAGAGTCAAAGAAAAAGAACTGGAAAAAATCACGAAATATCATGACCTGGCCACTGAAACTGCGCAATTGTGGATGAAACGTGTAACAGTGATACCCATTGTCATCGGGGCACTGGGAACTATGTCCCAAAACTTTGCAAAATACAGTACATCAAGAAACTGCAGCTTCCTGCAATAACTCCAGCAATGCTACAAAAAAACTGCGCTACTCGGAACATCTTATATTTTAACGAGGTACCTGGTTGATACCTAGGATGCTGGCAGCAACCCGTGTCAACCGTCAGCGCCAGCCCATTTGAATGTTCAGTTGACTGAGGTTCATGTCTAATGAATAAATAATAATAATAATAATAACAACAACGTTGGAAGGGCTCTCGGAGGTCATCTAGTCCAACCCCCCATCTCAGGCAGGAAACCCTATACCATTTCAGACAAATGGTTGTCCAGTCTCTTCTTAAAAACTTCCAATATTGGAGCATTCACAACGCCAACAGTGGAGGTTTTTAAGAAGAGAATTATATAATAAGGGTGTGCGATGAATTAAAATTAGATTCAGCGGAGCAAATGTAGCTTTCTCCTGGCTGCACCCCTTGTTCTTGCAGGGACCCCAGAGCACCCCATAGAAAAAGTTCCTTGCTCCCGCCCCAGAACGTGGGAGTCCTTTGCAGAGATTTGTGAGTAAAAAGGGAGTGGGGTCCCCAAACTAGTCTTTCTGCCTTTGGCTATCACTATCTCCAATTCCTTTTTTGCCCCCCCCCAAAACCCCTGGACCTTTTCCTGTGTCAGGGACTGTTTGGCACCCCCCCCCCCACTTCCTGGACTGCTTTGCCTTTGATGGCAGCTTGGAAGGCCAGCCTGCAAGGGGGGGGGAGAGATTGGGGGAACGCCATCCCTGCGCTGCAGAAAAGCTGCGTCTGGACAGTTGGACGGTGGGATGGAGTTGCAGTGGGGCAGAGAGAGTCTGATGCAGAGGCTCCATCTGCATAAATTGGGGTGGGGGTGGGGGGGAGGGGAGGGGGACCCTTTCTACTCCTCAAAGGTGCACTTTTGCCCTGGGTGGGGCAGCGCCCCATTCTCCTCTCCTGCAAAAGTTGGCGATTTATTTTCTGTCGCTGCTGCTAGTGGGTGGACTTTGCTTCTCCGTCCTTTGTGAGACCCTCCTGCTGGACCCCATCATTTTCTTCCTCCACACCCCCCCCGGAGGGCCCCCCTCCCAGTGTGAGGTGGGTTGGAGAGGGTCTCTTTAAGGAATCCCTCCCTGTGCCAAGCCCCCTCTCCTCCCCCACCTGAGAACCAATTAAAACTCCATGAATTCGGGGGACGGGGAGGGGGGGGGCTTTTGTGCTTCCCATGCGGTGGGCTGACAAAGGCTCCAGGGCAAGAATAAAAGCAGCTATTCAGCCGCTCGGCTTGTTCTCATTCAAATCATTTCCACTCCAGCCTCCCCTCCCGGCTGCTCTCTGCCGAGTTCCCAGGCCGGCTCCCAGCCTCCATGCCCCCCCTGCCTCCCTCCCTGCCTGCCCCCAATGGCAGAAGATGGGTCTGGGAGTCTCCAAAGCCCCGGCTGGGCACCCAGACGTGGAGCCAAGGAACAGCAGCGGACGCTTCCCCAGGCAGGGGGCTGCAGTCAGCGCCATTGTTTAAGTTGCCCTGAAGATTAAAATTCTCTGATTCTGCATTGTCAAACCACTACAGGTACTCCTCAACATAGAACAGTTCATTTAGTGACCGTTCGAAGTTACAACGGCACTGGAAAAAAGTGACTTATGACCCTTTTTCCGCACTTAGAACTGTAGCAGCCTCTCCAGGGTCAGGGGATCAAAATCCGGACATATTTGGCAACAGGCATGGACTTAGGACGGTTGCAGCGTCCCAGGTTCCACCTTTTGTGACTTTCTCAGAGGCAATGTCCACGGGGAAGCCAGATTCACTTAATAACGGTGTCACTAACATAACAACTGCGGTGATTCACTTAACAACTGTGGCAAGAAAGGTTGTAAAGCGGAGCAAAACTCACAAGAAGTGTC
Source organism: Protobothrops mucrosquamatus (assembly GCF_001527695.2). Lineage (NCBI taxonomy): Eukaryota > Metazoa > Chordata > Lepidosauria > Squamata > Viperidae > Protobothrops > Protobothrops mucrosquamatus. The sequence goes on along the minus strand of NW_015390729.1, from coordinate 43,340 downwards.
TTGTTTAGCAAGGGAAATTTTGGGCTCAGCTGTGGTCGTAAGCCGGAGATGATCTCTACGCAGGTTCGCCCGTGGTGATCGCCGAAAAGCCAAACTTCTCCAAATTTTGCATTCCTGCTTGCAATTTCTTTTTTTTTTTTTTTCTAAAAAAAAAGGGTGGCCAATAGCATAAAAATGCATTATTTTTAAATGAAAATAGTTTGCCTAAAACCATATTAGGCAGAACTTCCAACAGAAGGGCAGAAATATGGTGCAAACTGAGCCAATATGTTCATGGAAACATTTAACAAAAATCGTGAAGTTTCTCCAGCTAAGCGCCAGAAAAAGTAAAAAAAAAAAAAAAAGGCAAAATGTTCGCTCATTTTCAGTCTCACCCAGAGGAAGAAAAGGGCACAATTTCCCTGGAAATAATACAGGCCGTCCTCAACAATGGAGTCCAGAATTTCCACTGCTTAAGTGAGTTTTGCCCCATTTTACGACATTCCTTACCCCGTTGTTAAGTGAAACACTGCAGTTGTTGAATTAGTCACCCGGTTGTTAAGTGAATCTGGCTTCCCCCATTGACTTTGCTTGTCAGAAGTTCGCAAAAGGGGATCACGTGAGCCCGGGACGCTGCGACCGTCGTAAATGTGAGTCAATTGCCAAGCGTCCGAATGTAAATCACGTGACCCTGGGGATGCTGCAACGGTCGTAAGTGTGCAAAATGGTTATAAGTGTTTTTTTTCAGTGCCGTCGTAACTTCGAACAGTCACTGAGTGAACTGTTGTAAGCCGAGGACTGCCTGCGATTCAGAAAGATGACAAGAGCGTAATGTAAGATGGGGCATGGGATACATAAGGCATTATTTGACTCCAGCTCCCATCAGCCCCAGGCACAAGCAAAGGTGGCTGGGGAATTCTGGGAGTTGAAGTCCACGCATCGTCAAGTTGTCACGGTCGAGGAACACGGCTCTTAATGGTGGTACCATTCGTTCTGATGGCCATTTTTGTCTCGGATACACCTTTTTAATTTATTTCCCAGACCGGTTTCTTGGGGCGGAGCCTATCTGGGAATAATCTTTCACGAGACTCTGAAAATAAAAGTAACTTCTGAACTTGGAGGCAGTTTCTGAGTTGGGGGGGGGAGCTACCCACTGGTGTCCAGCCCCACCTCATCTCCTGTGCCGTCCTGGAATGAATCTTCTCAACCAAAGTGAGTGAATTGAGCCCCTCCAGCGGCTGAGCTGGCAAATCTTGACCATGGCTGGCAGCCCTGATTCTCAGAGGGGGTCTGAGCAAGTCTTTCAGAAGACCCCCCCCCCGAGGTCCCAGCAGCCTCCCTGGGGTCAAAGTCTGGCATGGAGGAGACAAACAGGAGCAAGACCATCTACTAGGATGGTCCCGGAAGCAAACATTCCACCCAGTTGTGTACTGGGAGCCTCGGTTGTGTATCCGTCTGGGATGTCTATGACAGGGCTTTTCAACCTTTTCACCCATTGTACCACTTTTAGGATATGGCAACATCCGAGTACCACCAGTCGCCTAGCAAGGTGTGAAAAACTTGATGACAAAAAAAAGGAAAAAAGTGATGAAGTACAGGTAGTCCTCAACTTACAACAGTTCGCTTAGTGACTGTTCGAAGTTACAATGGCACTGAAAAAAGTGCCCCCCAAGCCACAGCCGAGCAAGACACCTGCCTGCCCAGTGGCGCTCTCATTCCCCTCCCCTGCTACTTTTCTAGAATGGTCGCGTACCACCTGCCAAGTGCCAATGTACCACAGGTGGTACCCGTACCACTGGTTGAAAAGCCTTGGTCTATGAGATTCTCCAACATCCAGGTCATGGCTGTCCCAAAGGTGTTTTTTCCAAAAGGCAACTGGACTTCCTTGTTGTTGTTTTTTCCTTGAAAACGTTTCGCTTCTCATACAAGAAGCTGAAGAACTGAAGAAGTTTTGTGGGTAAGAAGTTGTGAAATGTTTTCCAGAAAATAAAAACCAGGAAAGTCCAGTTGCCTTTTGAAAAAACACCTTTGGGTACACCTGAGGTTGTTGTTGTTCAGTAGCTGAGTCGTGTCCGGTTCTTTGCAACTGCATGGGTCATAGCACACCAGCCCCCCCCCCGCCCTTCACTGTCTCTCAGAGTTTGCCCAGATTCATGTTCATTGCATCTGAGATGCCTTCTGCAGGCCAGGAAGAGTACAGAGAAGAGCAATAAAGATGATCAGGGGACTGGAGGCTAAAGCATATAAGAAACGGTTGCTGGAATTGGGTATGTCTAGTTTAACGAAGAGAAGGATGAAGGGGGACATGATAGGAGTGGTCCAGTATCTCAGGGGCTGCCCCAAAGAAGAGGGAGTCAAGCTATTCTCCAAAACACTGGATGGCAGGACGAGAAGCAACGGATGGAAACTAATCAAGGAGAGGAGCAACCTAGAACTAAGGAGAAACTTCCTGACAGTGAGAACAATTAACCAGTGGAACAACCTGCCTCCAGAAGCGGTGAATGCTCCAACACTGGAAGTTTTTAAGAAGAGACTGGACAGCCATCTGTCTGAAATGGTATAGGGCAGTGATGGCGAACCTTTTAGAGACCGAGTGCCCAAACTGCAACCCAAAACCCACTTATGCATCGTCGGGTGCTGTGTGGGTGTGCCCCATTGGGTGGGCGTGGCTGCAGTGGTAACAGCAGACTGGGTGGAACTAAAAAGTTCAATCAATCAATTCCAACTTTGCAAGATTTTTTTTTCCCCCGCAAGAAGTTGAAATTGACTGATTGATTGAACTTTTTTTTTTTTTTTGCACATGGCGGCGGCTTAAAGCGAAAAGGTTTTATAAAACCCAGCTGAAGGCCTAGGACTGGGGCGACGGCGCGCGTGCCCACAGAGAGGGCTCTGAGTGCCGCCTCTGGCACCCGTGCCATAGGTTCGCCACCACTGGTATAGGGTTTCCTGCCTGAGCAGGGGGTTGGACTAGATGACCTCCAAGGTCCCTTCCAACTTCACTATTATTATTATTATTATTATTATTATTATTATTATTATTATTATTATTATTATTATTATTATTATTATTATTATTATTATTATAGACAGATTTTTTTCAGTTGCTACTCTTCTACTTTTAATGATAATTCTCCTCCTCTTTCCTTCACAGGAAGAGTTCACTCCTAGATTAACTTTGGTGCCTCTGTTCCTCTTTTCTACTGCAAAGGGTTCTTTTTACCCCGGAGATATTTTAGACTGAAGGTGAGACTGGCATGCAAAGCATTGGCTCCCGGGGAGGTGGTACCCACAAGACAGGGTGCTGGCTTTGCCTTTCTTGGTCTGGCATCTCCCATAGCATTGGACTGCAGCTCCCATCTTTCCCAGCCAGCGTGGGGGTTCAGACCAAGGCACAGGGGTGCTCGGGCTACTTCGGCTGCAGTCCGGCTGTGCACAGCCGCCATGCCTTGGGTCCTCCAGGGCCCCTCTTGAAGGAAACACGGTGTCCTTTGTGCCTCCTCCTCCTCCTCCTCCCCCCCTCGGTTGACCTTTGGCTCTGGCTGTCCTCCTTACAGGCCGGCTGCTTCTCATCAGGAAGAGAATTTGATGCCGCCAATCTTTTCCGTGTGTGGAGCAGGAGGCCAGGGAGAGACGCGTTCTAGTCTCAGCTCCTAGATCAGATCTCCAGAGCATGGGGGGGGGGCTCCTGTGATCCAGGGCCACCTCCACGGCTGGCCAGTAACCACATGGAGGCTACACCCTGGCCGAGACAGTTGAGGATGGTGGCCAAGCCAACTCCATCCAGAGCAGCCTCTGTGTGCAACAGGATCGTGGCCCCACATCTGGGGACCTGGGTCAGGATACTAACAAGACACCCCCCATTGGGCTCCCCCAGATGTCTTGGGCTGCAGGCCCCACAGATGCCTGAGAATCGGGAGATTTGGACTCCAAGGGCACCTTGGATACAGGGATTTTTCCGCCCCTCCAAAGGATGGCAAGCAAGCCAGGGTTTCTAATAATAATAATAATAATAATAATTTATTTATTTATTTATTTTTAGGATTTATATGCCGCCCTTCTCCCCATGGGACTCAGGGCGGCTCACAGCATATTAAAACATCATACAAAAAATTTCCCCTACTAAAAACCAATTAAAACCCAAATATTGGTAGCTGTGGCTCTTTAAAATCGTTAAAAATTGTCCCTATTTAAAACTCACCCTAGGTCAGGCCCGCTTGTTGAAA
>NW_015390729.1:26049-36219 GCF_001527695.2 Protobothrops mucrosquamatus | reverse complement strand
TGCCCAGGGGCCCATTGGGAGGGCCATCGGGGCCACTGGTCCAGATTCTTAAAGGCCACCGTGGCTACCAGAAGGCCCCCAGGCCCGGGAGGGCCGCAGGAAGGCCGTCATGGCCGTCGGAGATGTCTTCGCGGCCAGGGGAAACCACCGGCCGCCAGAAAACCGCCGATCACCAGAGGATCACCCACGGGTCGTCGGGCCATCGGCGAGGCCGTCCGAGGTCTCCAACAAGGCCACCGCCGAAGCCACCGCCACTGCCGCCGGGGCCGCCGAGGCCGTCGTTGGGGCCGCCGCCACCGAAACCGGCAGGGCTACCGGCAGGGCTACCGGCAGGGACCTTGGAGGTCATCTAGTCCAACCCCCAGTCCAGCACAATACCAACAAAGAGGAAAAATAACAGCTCTCAAAAGAAACCAGCATGGCTGCATAAAGAACTCTCTGATAAACTGAAAGATTAAAAAGGACAAGTATAGAAAGTGGAAAGAGGGGCACATAACTAAGTCAGAATACCAGCAAATAGCCCGAGCCTGCAAAGATGAAGTGAGGAAAGCTAAGGCTCAGAATGAACTAAGCCTTGCGACCAAAGTCAAAAATAACAAAAAAAAAAAGCTTCTTTCAGTATGTAAAAAACAAGAAAAAAGGTGAAGGAAACGATTGGTCCATTAGTGGGGGAAAGTGGCAAGAAGGTGACAAGCAACAGGGAGAAAGCAAAACTATTTAACGAGTTAAGGGGAAAAGGGAAAAAACAGACCAACCTACCAAAAATAGTGCCATAAAAAACAGAATAGTAACGCAAGTTAAGATAGGCAAGAAAACGGTAAGTGAGCACCTGTCCAGCCTAGACGAGTTCAAATCACCAGGACCTAAGATTTCTCCCCCCAACCCCACAATTCCTTTGCCTCTCCCCTCAAAAGCCGTGTTTCTCAATCTGGGCAAAATCTGGCTATCTAATTCAGTGTTTCTCAGTGGCAGCTTTCAGCTGCATGGATGCTGGTTGGGGAATTCTGAAAATTGAAGTCCATCCAATTTAAAGCTGCCAAGAGAAAAGTGGACTGAACGGGTAAGGGTGTGTGTGTGTTTGTGTGCAGGGGTGGTCAAAAAAGTCAAGGTGGCAGCTGCACAGTAAATCCATCCCCTTTTCTATGTGTGTGCAACACAGGTTAAAAAAGTGAGTGCCTTTGCACAGTCCCAATTGTCATCCTAGTTTTTTGACATGCCTCTCCTTCCAAATGCGCATGAAATGATTTATTTATTCTGAAAAGTTCCAGAATGGAACATAGAGAAGATTCTTAAATATATCTAGACCACATAAAGGTAGTTTGTAGGGGATTTTGGAGTTAGCCCAATTCCTGTGAAACGTAAACCGTGGTTTATGGTCTAGTGTACGACACTAACTCATCAATTTAGCTGATTTTTTTCCCCAAATCACATCTAATTTATTACAGCCCTAAGGCCAGATACAAACAAAATATTGAACAAAAGAAGTATCACATCCTCTTATACACAGAGAAAACAATAGGTTTAATGGAATCTAAGAAATAATTAAGAACATAGTTACTAAAACAAATTCAAATAAACTATTACTGCAAGAAGGTCCAATCCTAAGTAACGACACAGCGTATCTATTGCACAAATGGCAACTTGTCAGTGTTTTCAAACTTGGCAACGTTAAGATGTGTGGATTTTCCCACTGGCTGGGGAATTGCGGGAGTTGAAGTTTACACATCTTTTAAGTTGCCAAATTTGAAACACTGATTTCGTTTGGACAGTAAACCATTGTTTTTTTAAAAAAATCCTGGCTTTGGCAACGTGTGAAATCTTCCAGTGAGTCATGTTTGCTGAATTCTTAGGACTAGCGAACCTGGAATCAAGTAGCAATTTTTGTCTTCATTAAAATGAACATGTAGCTTATAGAAAAAAATTCTGGTAAACAGAAAAGTTGGTTGTGAAGTTGGATGTGATCCATATACGCTAATGCCTACCAGCTCTTTGGGACCCAATTCTTTTTTAAAAAAAATAATAATATAGTTTTAAAAAAAGCAAAATGGAGTCCTTTTCACAGCTGCTTCCATCTTTTTTCTTTTTTTAAAGAGGCTCCTACATTGAATTCCTGGTAACTGACCATTATTTCAAAGAGGCTGTGAGTCCCACCATGAGCTTGGGCAGATTCCGCTAAAACAGCTGAGAATGAAGGTTGTCTACTTCTTTGAAGATCTCTGAGAAGATCCTAAGAGATCCCTGTAGGAATTTCCTCCTTGCAACCAACCTGAATCTGCTTCCCTGTAGTTTCCATCTTTTCATTCTGACCTTGCCCTCTTGGGTGTCAAAGGAGAAGCCTCATGGCAACCCTGTGGAGATCTGAAGGCTTGCTATCAGGCCTCTCCCACCTTCTCTTCTGCAAGTTAAATATACCCACTTCCTTCAGTCTTTGCAAAGTGTGGTTTCTTAGAGCCTTCGTTGCATGAATAGCTGTCTTCACCTCCTCCCGAGTAAAGTGGAAGATTAATTTCTGTGACCTGGACTGTACACTCTTGCTAGTAGATACCAACCTTTGTAGCAGTGCCCGGTTCATGTTTAATTCGTGATCAACAAAGACAACCAGGTCCTACAACCAAGCCAGGTCTTCCCCATCCTAGACTTAAGTGTCTTCCTCCCGTGATGCAGGCCTTCACATTTCTCCCTGTTTGTTTTGGTCCACTGCTCAAGCCTAGGCCTAGATCAGGGGTAGGCAACCTTGGCCCCTTCATGACTTGTGGACTTCAACTCCCAGAATTCCTGAGCCAGCCATGCTGAGAGGAAAGGGAGAGGCTTCCAAGCTGAGCCATGCTGGCTCAGGAATTCTGGGAGTTGAAGTCCACGAGTCATAAAAGAGCCAAGGTTGCCTACCCCTGGGTTAGTCTAAAGAAAAGAAGAAACAGGGGTGGCATGATAGCAGTACCCCAGTATTTGAGGGGCTGCCACAAAGAAGAGGGGGTCACGTTATTCTCCAAAGCACCAGAAGGAAGGACGAGAAACAAGGGTTGGAAACTGATCAAGGAGAGAAGCGACCTGGAATTAAGGAGAAAGTTCCTAACAGTGAAGACAATCAACCAGTGGAACAGCTTGCCACCAGAAGTCGTGGGCGCTCTATCACTGGAGGTTTTAAAGAAGAGACTAGACAATCACCTGTCTGAGACAGTATAGGTTCTCCTGCTTGAGCAGGGGGCTGGACTAGAAGACCTCCAAGGTCCCTTCCAGCTCTATTCTATTCTATTCTATTCTATTCTATTCTATTCTATTCTATATTCCATATTCCATATTCCATTCCATTCTATATTCTATATTCTATATTCTATATTCTATATTCCATATTCCATATTCCATATTCTATTCTATTCTATTCTATTCTATTCTATTCTATTCTATTCTATTCTATTCTATGGGGAACTATGGCTCCCTTCATGACTCATGGACTTCAACTCTCAGAATTCTTGAGCCAGCCATGCTGAGGAGAAAGGGAGAGGTTTCCAAGCTGAGCCATGTTGGCTCAGGAATTCTGGGAGTTGAAGTCCACAAGTCATAAAAGAGCCAAGGTTGCCTACCCCTGGTCTAGATCTTTCTGAATGTTTGTTTCCTTGTAGTTTTGGGACCTTTGCAATTTGATAATTGTTGGCCATTATTGAATATTGGTTGATGCCTTGGAAATGAACCCCAAAGGAGCTGGAAAGGCTGAACCCATACGCTCCATGGGTGCTCTAGTTGTCCAAGAACCACAAAATGAGTGTTTGTGTGTCCTATATGTTGTGAACCCTCCTTCCAAGAAACTCTAGTGTTCCCCAAAGAATAATGGATGTTCATAAGGCTTTTTAGATCTCTCTAGATTTTATCAGCACTTATTCATTGCTTACAAGAAATCATCCCTGAACTTGATTCAAAGTAAGATTAAGATAAGATTATTTGAAGTTGGAGAGAGTGATCAGATAGTGCCTTGGCATAGTTTTTGATACAGACTCTGAACTTCTATTAATCCTTGGTCCCTAAGTAAACATCTCTATTGAGACAGTTTAGTATTAAGTCCTGGGTTAGAAGCTGGGAGAGATGCCCAAGAGTCAAAATTGACTTGATGGATCATAACAACAACAGTTGCTATCACCCTTAAGTATTGGGAATACAAGTCCCAGCATGTTGGCAACAGATTCTGGGAATTCAGTCCTGATCCACCTCACTGAGACAAATGCCAGAGTTCAGAGGTCCCCAGAAAATGTGCTGGAAGCCTCTACTACAGCCCCAACCGCTGCAGGTTGGGCTCCACAGCACAGTGGTTTTTAGGCTAAGGTGGAACTGTGTAACTTGTATGTTTGTAAATCCCATATCCAATCAGGGCCTTTATCTTAGTACATTGTGTGAACTGAGCCATCTTAAGATCATTCATTTGAACAAGGCAAAACACATTGGCTTTTTGTTGATCCGGTTCTGCTCAGCACCACGCAGCCAATCCACATTTAACGAATAGCTCATTTAGCAACCATTTGCAGTTAGGATGGAGATGAAAAAGTTACCATTCCTCGCATTTATGACCTTTGCAAGTCTGTAAAGCAAAGGGAAGCTGAAGTAAAACCAAAAGGCCGGTCACTGTTTCACTTAGTGACCGCTTTGCTTAGCAATTGAGTGGTCAATGCCAATTGCGGTTATTAAAGGAGGGGTATCTATATTGTGATCAGAGCTGTTGATGTCTGCATGGAAAAAACCTTGGGAGGGTTCACAAGAGCTTGCTCTGAAAAGCTCCCCATGCAGAGTGGGCCTGAACTGGTTGGGACTGGACTTGTGCTTCTCTTTCACACTGGAAACGAGTAGCTCTTCCTGCACTCACACAGGACCTTGTGTGGCCTAGACCAGGGGTCCTCAACCCCTGGTCCGTGGACCGGCACTGAGCCGTGGCATGCCAGCAACGGTCTGCACAACAAGCAAGGCTCCATCCGTGGGATGCAGGCAGCACATGAAACCAGGCCCCCTGCGGTCCACGGAAAAACCTCACTCCACGGAACCAGTCCCTGGTGCTCAAAAGGTTGGGGGCCTCTGGTCTAGACAGCAGAACACAACCTGGTGCCTTCCCATCAGTCCCAGCCATCATGGCTGACAGCAAAGGAGAGGGGCACCTCTGGTGCATCTATTGTCCAGTTTGGTCAAGAGGTGACAGCCTCCATCCAGACGTCTGCTGCCACGGGTTGGGGAGCCAGATAGCAATAGCAATAGCCCTTAGACTTATATACCGCTCCACAGTGCTTTATAGCCCTCTCTAAGCAGTTTATAGAGTCAGCCTGTTTCCCCCTAACAATCTGGCTCCTCATTTTACCGACCTCGGAAGGATGGAAGGCTGAGTCAACTTTGAGCCGGTCAGGATCGAACTTCTGGCAGTCGGCAGAATTAGCCTGCAATGCTGCATTCTAACCACTGGGCCACCATGGCTCTTAACCGGATCAGCATCAGAATTGAGCTGGAAGGGACCTTAGAGGTCTTCTAGTCCAGCCCCCTGCTCAAGCAGGAGACCCTATACCAGTGATGGCGAACCTTTTAGAGACCGAGTGCCCAAAAACTAACCCCGCCCCCACTCCACCCCCTGCCCCGCCCCTGCTCCACCCCCATCCCCCTGTCCTGCCTGCCCGCAGGGCCACTCACTGCCTCCAGGGCCCATCGCAGATCGCTCAGGCAGCCCAGCAGCACTATGGTAGTCACGCCCTCTGCCCGCGCCCTGCAGCATCAGCTGTGCACAATGGGGCGTGAGGGCAGAGTCTTGTCTATGCTGCCTGGCTGCCATGTCTTTGGCTGCGCTGCTCCGCATGGGGCACGCTCAGGGGCGACTCTCCTTCAGGGGGGCTGCTGGAGAGGAGGGGGTCGCGGGGGGAGGCGAGGCTGGGGCAACGGCACGTGTGCCCACAGAGAGGGCTCCGAGTGCCGCCTCTGGCACCCGTGCCATAGGTTCGCCACCACTGCCCTATACAATTTCAAACAAATGGTTGTCCCATCTCTTCTTAAAAACCTCCAGTGATGAAAGCACCCACAACGTCTGGTGGCAAAGCTTTTCCCACTGGTTAATTGTTCTCACTGTTAGGAAGTTTCTCCTTAATTCCAGGTTGCTTCTCTCCTTGATAACAGTTAAAGTAACTATTTTGGTGGAAAGGGGACAATCAATGTTGACTTTGGGAAGGGAGTGGGTGCTTAGTCTGTCACCTCTGCCAATCCATACTGAGAAAGAGGTGGCCTAGGACAGTGGTGGCGAACCTATGCCACGTGTGCCACAGGTGGCACGCAGAGCCCTCTCTGCGGGCATGCGTGCCGTCGCCCCAGTCCTAGGCCTTCAGCTGGGTTTTATAAAACCTTTTCGCTTTAGGCCTCCGCCGCCGTGTGCAAAAAAAAAAAAAAAGGTTCAATCAGTCAATTTCAACTTCTCGCGGGAAAAAAAGATCTTGCAAAGTTGGAATTGATTGATTGAACTTTTTAGTCCCACCCAGTCTGCTGTTACCACTGCAGCCACACCCACCCAATGGGCCACGCCCACCTAATGGGCCACACCCACCCGGCACTCGAAGGATGCATAAGTGGGTTTTGGGTTGCAATTTGGGCACTCGGTCTCTAAAAGGTTCGCCATCACTGGCCTAGGACTAGCATACAAATGCTGGGCAGTAGAAAGATCCTTTTAACTCCAATTCAGTCTACTAAGCCAAACCTGGGTATCTGTGAAATCTCTCTGTTCATGTCTGTTAGGTGGAAATACTGCCTCTATTTGAAGCTGGTTCTGTCATACCTGTTAAGTATTGTGAGTTTATTGCTTCAGGGCAATTTTCTCCATTGTGGGCTTCAACCTCCAGCCCTATACAACTGGGGGTTTTAGAAGTTGGAGACAGCCACACTCGGAGGCCCCCTTTGTTCAAGGCTGCCCTGCTCTAGCAGCAACAATCTCTGGATTGTGAAACACCTCTGGAAGGTTGGGGGGTGAGCAGAGGAATGTCTTCTGAGACTGGCCGAAGAATCCTTTGCACACAGGGCCTTTTCTGTGGGTATTTCAGAAGATGGGAGAGAATGGCTCCTTGGAAGTTCTCATCCTGATGAGGAATGTCTGAAAGTCCAGAGAAAGTCCCCCAGCCTCACCAAAATTTCTCTCAACATTCCTCAGATGTTTGAAGACTTTAGACAGGGATGGATGACCCTATAGGTGGGAGATTCAAATCCTCTCTCCTTCATCACTCGATAGGTTTTATGATACTTTCTCATATGTTGTACGTACCCCAAATCACATTTTAATTCCTCAGGTCTACTTGCTGTGCTGTTGGCAGGTCTCCAAAGCTTCTGGGCACCCAGTTCTGTCTGGTGTTGCCAAGAGCTGAGCCCCAGGCCTTTCGGTGCCCAGAAATGGCTGTGCCATCGAGAAGGCCCCCTACATACAATAGATTTTGAAATGTTACCAGCTATTCTACACCTTCTTTGCACAACTATCTGGAAAATGTTTGTATTATTATACTGAGGTCGCTCCTTGCAGCAAAGCCTTTTTAACAAAGCTTTTCTGCACAATCTGGACTGGTAAGGAGAACACCAGATTGCAGAACAGGGTGGCCCAAGTTTGAACCAGGCACCTGGGTGTGAAGAACGGCCTTTAGCTCAAAAAGTGGGGACTGCCCAGCAAGTCAAAGTGTGAGGGAAGTGATGCAAAGCACACACACTTAAGACCCCCTGGATTCAGGCTGCAGTTCCCAGAGATGGGAATGTTACCCTTCCTAGCTTATAACGCACAACCCATCAGGGCTGTGACCTTCGCTGTATTGGCCAGGGCAGGTGGATCAAGGCTAAGCAACATATTTTTTGTGGGGGGGGGGGGTAGGGATGCTGTGCTTGTAGACAATTTGTAGCTTGCAATTCCAACAATTCTGGAAATTAACACTTTGGAGGGGGCAGGTAGAAGTGTTGTGAAGTCCTGCATCAGTTGCCTCTCTTGAAGAATTCTGCCTGTCTGAATGAAAACAGGAGCGCTCCCGTCTCTCTGGCTAAGGCTGTGTGGATGCCCACAGGCCCTCTGAAGGTGCCACAAAGACAAGATGCCACCTTGCAACCCCAGAATGTTGCCCTTCGATCTAAGCCTGGGTGGAAGTGATGCCCCTCGGACAGAGACTCAGTCTGCTGCCTTCAGGGGGCTTGACTGGCTACGGAAGACTGGTGGGGGGGACGCCTTTTGGACAACCCTTTGGTGGGGTTCACACAGCAGGCAACTCTTAAGTCATTTGCTTGGCTTCAGGTGAGGGTGGCCTATGAAGTCACCGATTTGGGCTTAGTGCGATGTGTGAATCCGGCAATGGTAGCTTATCAATCACTTGGTGCCCTCAGACCGACCTTGAACCAACTCAAGCTTGCTTATGTGGCCCTGGAGGGGGACAGTCCAAGGGTTGGGGGCTCTGGGACTAATTCACGGGGGAGTAAGTAGATTTGTAGGATAGAGGCGGCTGATTGCTCTTCCCAAGGCTGTTCAACAGGCCACCCTCTCCGGCTGCGGCTCTTGTACTCCGGGGTCCAGAAGGCAAAAGTCCGTGGTAGTCTCGCCCTTCCTCCTTCCAAACTGGCCCGTGAGGGAAAGGAGTGGACCCCTCACCCTCTCCCTTGCAGGCCCATGAAAAGCTCCGAGGGTGACCAGGGCAGCCTTCGGGGCTCTGCCCTCACAAGGACCTGGCCGGTATCGCTTCTCTTGACCTCCATCACTGGAGAGGCCTACATCTCATGCGCAGAACCCCCAATTCTGGATCTCCCTGCCGGAGCCGGCTTCTTCGCCTCAAGGTGGGCCGGGCCGCATCGGAGGCCGCTGGCCGACTCCCCCGTGCGCCATTCGCGGCGGCTCGCCCGGGAAACCAACCCCACCCGCCGCCAGCCCTTCATGCCGGGGCGTCCGGCAGGCGGACACCGCCGGCCGGTGCCAGGCCTGGCCTCGAGCCAAATGCCGGGCACGGACTGCGCGGCGCAGGCCCAGCTGAGCGAGCTTCGGGAGGGGGCGGGCCTGGGCCGGCTCCGACGGGAGCCCTTCGGTGGGCAGCGGCGGGGAAGCGGCCGGGCCTGGCTGCTGCCCTTCTCCTCGCCGGAGCCCTCCAGCCCGCGCTGCCCGAGTCACATGCTGGTCGTCGCCGGCTGGATGGGCTTTAACCCTTCGCGGCCCGGGCTCCTCCTCCTCCCCCCGTTCCAGCGAGCAACAGTAATGAAGGGCCGGGCAGGCCCGGGAAGAGCAGGGCGCCCCCCCTCCCGGCGCCCTTGACCATGGAGGCCTCGTCCCGCAGGTAGAGAACAAAGCGGGGAGGCGGCCTGCTGGCCACGCCGCGCCCGGCATCGCAGCTGGCAGAGCTCGAACTGGCGCCTGGCCCGGCCCAGTTCGGCCCGGCGCGCTCCCTCCCCCCCCGGCCCCGCTTCCAGGAGGGACGGACGGGGGAGGCAGGAGCCGGCGGCGCGGCGAGGCGCCTTTGTCTCCCGGCGCTTCTCCCGCGTGGGTGACGGGAAGTGGGGGGGGGAAGCGGCGGCAGGCAGGCGGGCGGGTTGGCGCGGCGAGCGAGCCGGCGGCGACGGCGGCGGGCAGAAAGGGAGCCGCTGCGCGCATGGCCGCCTCGCGCGCCACGCCGCCCGCCTCGCCCGGGCGCAGCCACCTTCTGCGCGCTCGCCGGCGGGCCGGCTTTTATGCTCACGCCGGCCACCCGCCTGCCGGGGGTGGGAGGAGCCGGGCAGGTTGTCCCCGCCGGGCCCGTCCCTCCCTTCCCCTCCCCGCCCGGCTGAGAGGGGTCGGGGGAGGGGGCAGCATGGCCTGGCCGTCCGGCCCCTTTTCCAGCGCTCAGCTGCCCCGGGAGTGTGGCGCTGGTCCTCGCCGGGAGAAGTAGCCCGAATGGAGACCGAAGCCAGCCAGCCCGGCCTCGCCTCCCCGGACTCGCCTCACGATCCCTGGTACTCGGCCCGGCCGGCCGCCGCGCGCCCGCCCGCCTCCCTCCGCTCGAGGAGCCGCCGGCGTCCCCGCCTCCCGCGATGCCCGGGAGCTCGTGACTGGGGAAGCGGCCGGCCGGCCGGCCGGGGGGAGCCGCCAACATGGCCGATGCCCGCGCCGCGCTCCTCGCCGCTCCGCTCGCCCGCGCGCCGCCGCCGCCAGCGCTTTTTCCTCGGCCGGCCGGCTAGGCTGGC
>NW_015390729.1:9392-25893 GCF_001527695.2 Protobothrops mucrosquamatus | reverse complement strand
GGAGCCCCACGGGTGGCCTTGTGTTGTGCTTGCAGAAGGCTTGCGGGAGTACTTCAGCCAGTTCGGCGAGGTGAAGGAGTGCCTGGTCATGAGGGACCCGCTGACCAAGCGATCCAGGTGAGGCTCCCCGGGGCCCTGGGCCGCCTCCGGCGCTCCCGGGGGAGGGAGGGAGGGGGGAGGGAGGGGGGGAGGCGCCTGCTGCCCTCCCCCCTAACCGAGTTTCTCTCTTTCTCCGGCTGCCCCCCTCCCTCCCTCCCTCCCTCCCGGCCCTTCATCCCGCGCAGGGGCTTCGGCTTTGTCACCTTCATGGACCAGGCCGGGGTGGACAAGGTGCTGGCCCAATCCAGGCACGAGCTGGACTCCAAAACGGTGAGTTGCTTCTCTCTCTGGCTGGGCCGCTTTGTGCAGTTGAGGCTCTGCAACCCACAAGGAAGAAGGTACGCGGCTGCAGGCTTGGCGGCCTCTGCAAGAGGCAAAACTTTCTCTCGGTTGCCGGAGTTGTTGAACGGAGTCTCTTTTGAGCCAAGTCTGGCCGGTTGGCAGAATCGGGAGACTTGGCATCTTGTGTTTCCCATCCTAACTAGGAATCCTGGGAGTTGTAGTCTCCCTGCTTTCCGGATGCCAACTCAAGGGAGGGGTGTAATCAAAATGGGCACCCCACAGGTGACTGGACTGATGCCAAAGGAGGATGGGGACGTGTGTGGTTATGGGGCCGAGCCCAGGCCCTCTAGGAGGGGGCTTAGAGGCTCTGGGACCGGCATTAGACCCTTCATTGGAGGATGGGTAGAAATGTCTGGGGACGTGGGTGGGATTTGGGCCGGGCTCCGTTTGGAGATACTGTTCCTTTGCCAGGCCATCTCGGCCACAAAGTGTGACTTGTAGACCTTCCTCTTGGGCGGCCAAGCTGGGGTACCTCCAATGCGTCCTTTCCCCCATGTAACCCCAAAAGGAGAGAAAGGATCCTGAGGGGCTTTCCCCCAGAGAGTGGATTGTGCTGAGACAGATCTTCTCCGAGCATCCTGGGCTCAGATCCAGGATGTGGTGACGATGGAGTTCTCAGTATCTGTTTCCAGTGTTGGGGGGCCACTGGTTAGACAATAAAGCTTCTCATTCAGCATTGTATATCCCCATTTTGCTCCCACCTGGAAAGGTGCAGTTTGCCTGTGCCAGCCTTCCCTAGACCCCCCCCATGCCAGCAATATGAGGATATCCCACCCATCATCCCCTCCAGATTGGCCATGGGGTGCACTGGCTGCCAGCTGGCATTCTTTTGCGCCTCTTTGGGTCAGGAGGGATCTGCCAGCGTTCCCTACCCCTTTAACAGCTTTTTGGTGTCCTCTCTCTCTCCATTCTCCCCTCAAGCTTATTTGCAGGTTTAGCAAGCAGAATCCTTGCTCACGGGAGGTGAGAAAGGCAGCTAAGCTTAATCTGCCTAAACAGCAGTGCAGGTTGTGTTTGTGTGTGTGTGTGGGGGGGGGGGGGGAAAGGAGCAGGATCCATATCCTGGATATTAATAACAGGGCCCAGTTCAGCCCTTCTGGCGGTTTTAAGGTCCAAGGGGCCTGAAAAATCAAGTCCAAATCCACTCGTGCCAAATTTTATTTGGAATTATAACTTGTGTTTTGCCACCTCAGAACCCTTAAAATGTCTCAATCTGACCCGGGTCTAAGAAGACCTTGGAAGTTTAGTGGTTACATCTCACGGACCTTTATTTTAGAAGTTTTTGGTGTGAGATTATGAAGTTATAAATGGTTTCCATATTTTATTGTATCAACTGCAGTTTTATTCCTGGCACTATGCTTAGTAATATGTCCATGGTAAATAAAAATACTACTAGTACTAAGGGGGCTGAGTAGGGATTTCAACCCCCATCTCCAAAGAGGCCGTAATTAGTCAATCCTTCCTTGATTAATTTGTGGACTAATATGTTCGGTATTCTTCTGTGTAACTCGGACGTGTGAATACGTGTGTGTATAACTGGGATCGTGATTCCGTTAATCCAGATTTGTCTGAGCTACAATTGTTGAGCAAGCCTCAAGTTAATCAGACGTTAAGTATGGCTTAGTTGCGTGATGTGTGAACTCATCCTCGGTGTAATGCTGCGTAGGTGCTTGTTGCCTTCCTCTGCATGGAGTGAGCAGGAATTTCTCGTGGATACTTTTAGACACTTTGCTCTCTAGGTTCAAGGCTTGGGCTAGAAAAAGGGAACAATGTTTTTAAAACGTTTTGTCTCCAGCGAATGGCTGTTAAAGAACAATGCTCCTAGAAATTCTCCCCCTCTTTTGACTGATGCCCAGTTACAGCTCCCTCCTCACCCGTTTCTGGTCAAATCCAATTCCTTGTCTAAAGTAGAGAAACAATGAAAGCAAATAATAAGAAAGCTTCACTGCCTGATCTGTGGGAATCCAGGATCTTGTGATTCTGGTGTTGAATAAACCTGAACGCAACAAAAACATTATCCTAAAAGTTTGGCACATTCTTTGATTAAATTCAGCTTCTCGGTTTAGTTTCTTTACAACTTCTCAGGATGGGCCCGGTGTGGTTGGCATCGGCAAGCAAGCTCTAGGTCATCCTTGCCCATGGCCTTTGGGGTGTTTTTTTTCCAGCAAGGGGGGGCATTCCCCTCCTCGGGGCTGTGCTAAGGGGCAAAGGATAGCCTGTCATGGCCAAGGGGGTGTATTTCGGTGGTCTTGATGTGGGCCTCTGCAGCTGGCCTAATCTCATGGACCCCTCAGATGAAAGTCGCTGATCCCTTTTCTTCTCCGCTGCTTTGAAAACAGGGCTGGGGGCCTCCTTGCAAGGCGGAGCAGGTGGGGGGAGGGGCTAAGCAGACCCAAGGAGAACAGAAGGGGTCTCGGGCAAGACAGAAGGCAATGGGAGTGGGCTGCCATGGCAGTCCCCGACGCGCCTGGCGGGCTGGGTGGAGGGCGGAAGCAAGAGGGGGCCCTGGCGAAACCTGGGCCCAGAAGGACTTATTTCTCTTTGTTTGGTGCTTAAAAAAACCTCCTTCCTTCTCGCTCTGTTTCCTCCTGATGCAGAAGCTCTATGTGGCACCTCCCTGCTACCTGCTGTACCAAGGCCTATTTCTTATGGGGCGTAATTTCCCCCGAGAGTGTCAGGAAAAAAACACCCTCTTGGGCTTGAGTGCTGCGAGAAGCGGACTGTGCGTCCTTTGCCACTTTTAATGGCATCTCAGACCTTCCCCTCCTTAGAGTAGCTTTGTTGGACCCTTCCTCGTTTATTTACTTACCTGCCAATTGGAAGAGGAGGGGACCTCAAGGTGGGCGCCCGGGGACTCCTTTGCCAACTGCTTCAAGGCCCAAGAAAGCCAGGAACCACAAAATGCTCACTTGGGGCCATTATGTAGCACCGGGAGAAGCTGGGTCGAAGAGGCACGCTGGCATCCTCTCAAGGCCTGCCCGATCAGTGTGTTTGTGCTACAAGAAATCCCTCTGCACATCCGGGTGACATAATTTGTGAGTTGCAGTGGGCACCTGGGCAGCGGGAGCCTGCCTACCAATTGTCTAGGCAAGTTTCATCTTGGAGACGAGCCCAAAGAAGGTCTTGAGAGAGAGAGAGAGAGAGAGAGAGAGAGAGGAGAGAGAGAGAGAGAGAGAGAGAGAAGAGAGAGAGAAGAGAAGAGAGAGAGAGAGAGAGAGAAGAGAGAGAAAGAGAGAGAAGAGAGAGAGAGAGAGAAGAGAAGAGAAAGAGAGAGAGAAGAGAAAAGAGAAGAGAGAGAGAGAGAGGAGAAAAGAGAAGAGAGAGAGAGAGGAGAAAGAAAAAGAGAAAGAAAAAGAGAGAGAGACAGAAAGAGAGGAGAGAAAGAGAGGAGAGAGAGAGAGAGAAGAGAAGAGAAGAGAAGAGAGAGAGAGAGAGAGAGAAGAGAAGAGAAGAGAGAGAGAGAGAGAGAAGAGAAGAGAAGAGAAGAGAAGAGAAGAGAAGAGAAGAGAAGAGAAGAGAAGAGAGAGAGAGACGTTGTGCCATTTGGCCAAGGAGGATTTAGGCAAGTCTCCTTGGATCTTCTGCCTCCCCCTTGGATTTTCCAGGTCATCTCTCTCAGAAAATGGAAACGATTTTCCTGGGCTTTCTATTGTACAGAACTCCATTCCTTCCACGGGTTATTACCAACATTTGCTAAACTTGCAAAAAGGGCCCCAGAGGACAGGTCTCAAGGGCTGCTTTGCTGGCGCAGCACCTGGGGGATTTGAACCTGTTTTGGTCTTCCCGGGGTGGGAAAAGACCGCAAGGTTGCTCCGTCGTATATTGCGCTGGCCTTGTAAAGATTTAGGCGGGAAACATTTCTCTTTTATCACTCTGGTGCTTGACCTTTGACTGGACCAACCGAATGTTCCTTATTAGCCAAACGTGGGTTCACACACGCCGGTTTTCTCTAGCTAGAACGCCCAGCCAAACACAGGAACTGAGCCCGTAGGGAATTGGTGTGTATCCAGAGCAGAAATGAAGATGTTGCTTCCCTGTTCTGCTTGTTATTTTGCATTCAGACGTGTTCTCCATCTGCTTGGCTCCTGCCATGGGGTGAAAGGCTGCAGGGGCTGCAGGGCTGGGTGATTCTCCCCCCGCCACCGAGAGTGCAAAAGAGTTTCTTCCTCCCCCCAAGAATGCTTTTTTGAGAACACTCTTTATTGGTAAGGGAGATAACTGCCAGCTAGGCGTTGTTTATGGAAATGTAAGTTTAATAGATACCTTGGCTTGTCTGTACATTTCAGAGGCTGGAGTAGTTGGAGGTGTTTGTTTTTCTTCCCAACCGGGGGTGGGGTGGGGGGCGGTGGGGGCCCTTCAGATTCAGGATGGAGCAACTTGGCTCTTAGCTTCACCGGGCATCTGCCAGTGTGTCCTCTTATGCAGTATTGGTCTGGGGAAGGGGCTCCCCATTCTCCCCTCTCAACACCCGCTGGATATTAGTGGTGTACAATCCAAGACAACTGTTGTGAATTGTGGGTGCTGGGATAGCAGTTTGTGTGTCCCGTTCATTGTGATGCCAGTGGGTCTTAGCATTGTGGCAACGGGTTGGAGCAAAGGCTGTGAATCCTTGGCCGATGACCGGAGGCGGGACCGTTGTGTGATCTTTACGTGACACAACCTCCACCTCCACAAACCATACAGTTGGTCCTTGACTTACAGCCATTATAAGTTACAACGGTGCTGAAAAAAGTAATTTATGACTGGACCTCGTATTTACGACTGTTGCAGCCTTCCTGCAGTCACGAGGGGATCAACATCCGGGCGCTTGGCAACTGGCAGGCATTGTTGACGGTTGCAGCGTTCCGGAGTCAAGTGACTGCCAGTTGTCACCTTTCCAGGTGGCTTCTGACAAAATCAGCGGGGAAAACTGGATTCACTTAACGATTGTTTGATTAACGACTACAGCAAAAAGGTCCTAAAATTGGGTGCTGCTCACTTAACAACCGCATGGCTTAGCAAGAGAAGTTCTGGGGCCAGCTGTGGTCGTACATGGAGGACTCCCTGTGCAGAGGGGTTCAAAACCTAGGCAGGAACCGGGTGGCCCTCCTGTCTGGGCAAACGGGAGATCGGGCAGCTCCGTTTTACCTCTTCAATTTACAGGCTGAGCCACACTAGATCAGAGTTTCCCAAACTTACCGGCTTTGCACATTGGTGGGAGGGGGGAGAGGGGATGTTCCACGTGAGTAGTGGGTAAGTGCACAAATGGAGCGCATTTGCACACTGTTTGCACAAGTGGGGATGAGTGTGCACTTGCCACTTCCGGGGCCCGGTTCTGAACAGTTCCAGGTCCAGTAGTGGAGGGTTGGGGACCCCTGCTCTAGAGGAGTCAAGGAAGGCTGGACTAAAATTAGTGAATGTAATAAATACCGTTTTTTGGTCTGAAGCATGATGTGGCTTCTTCTCTGTCATTCCAGAGTGCAGGAGGGAGAGTAATGGCTGCAAGTTTAATAATAATAATAATAATAATAATAACAACAACAACAACAACAACAACATAATAATAATAATAATAATAATAATAATAATAATAATAATAATAATAATAATAATAATAATAATAAAGTTGGAAGGGACCTTGGAGGTCATCTAGTCCAACCCCCTGCTCAGGCAGGAAACCCTATACTATTTCAGACAAATGGCTGTCTAGTCTCTTCTTAAAAACTTCCAGTGGTGGCGCATTCACCGCTTCTGGAGGCAGGTTGTTCCACTGGTTAATTGTTCTAACTGTCAGGAAGTTTCTCCTTAGTTCTAGGTTGTTTTTCTCTTTGTTCAGTTTCTATCCGTTGCTTCTTGTCCTGCCTTCAGGCGCCTTGGAGAATAGCTTGACTCCCTCTTCTTTGTGGCAGCCCCTCAGATATTGGAAGACTGCTATCATGTCCCCCCTCGTCCTTCTCTTCATTAAACTAGACATACCCAATTCCAGCAACCATTCCTTATATATTTTAGCCTCCAGTCCCCCAATCATCTTTGTTGCTCTTCTCTGTACTCTTTCTAGAGTCTCAGCATCTTTTTTACATCGTGGTGACCAAACCTGGATGCAGTATTCCACGTGTGGCCTTACCAAGGCCTTGTAAAGTGGTATTAATACTTCACGTGATCTCAATTCTGTCCCTCTGTTAATGCAGCCTTACAGGGAGGCAGATTCAGACTGAATGTTGGTAAAAATCCCAACTGCTTTCAGCTGTACAGTTAGTTTCAAAGGCATGCTGGCTGAGGAATTCTGGGAGTTGAAGTCCACAAGTCATAAAAGGGCCAAGTTTGAAGACCCCTAGCTTGCGACCGTACCGTTGACCTCTATTATGGTTGTGGGTTGAGGAGTATCTGTATGGGCCCAGAAACTCATTTAATTTTCTGTTCAATTTATTTGGTACATGACAATAACCAAGAGTCGTCACATGCCATTTCTGCATTGCTTGCATTGCCCTGGTACCCGTTGCCCTGCCACTTTGGGGGTCCAAGTCTACCCTCTCCAAGCGGGTGCCCTCGAGATGTTTGGGGATGACACATTGCAGAAACACACACCCCCCCCAGCCCTTGCCATGCTCCTGAAGGGCACCAGATTGAGGAAGGTGCCTGCATCTCCTTTCCATGCTGGCAAAGAAAGAAGGGGGGAGGGGGGAGGCTTGGACTTTCCTTCTGCATGTTTTGTTGTGCCAAAGGACCCCCCCTTCCAACTCTTCCGGTAGAACAGCTGAGGGACCTTGTTAGTTCTGGACTTCAGTCTGCAGACTGGAAAAGGAAATGTGGTTGTCAGAAGAATGCAGACGAATGGGCCACGGAGGCAGGCACCTGGAGCACTGACCCAATCCCTGCTTGTCCCTTTGGAAAACAATGTCCTTTTTGGCTGCGTTCCCACAACACGTCGACCTCTTTACCTGGGTTAACCAAACAGACTGGCTGTGTTCATACACGATGCTGCGCCCAAATCAATAAAGCCTTTAGTGGGCGGCCGGTGTGATGGCCTGGTCCACGGCACACGGAAGGTGTTGGCTGGCTTCCCACAACAACACGGAGCCACCAATCTCCTGGCTGCTCTTCAGGCGAGTCCAGTGGGAAGGGAAGGACTTTGCAGAGGCCCCCACCCCTCCCCATGCTGGGAATCTGGCCAGTTCCTTTTAAGTTTGGTTATTTGCAGACCCCAGGCGATGAGTTGGCTTGCTTGGTTTCTTAATAAAAAACAGCAAGAGGGACATTATGGGGTCTGTTTGCTGGATCTCGGTCTGGCCTTTTGTCTGGAAGCTCAAGGCACCATATCTATAGTGCTCCCTTCTCCTATTTGTCCTCATCGCAACAGCCCTGCGAGGTAGGATAGACTGTGAGAGAGCAACTGGCCCAAAACCGTATGGAGCTTCTGTGCTGGGGGTGGGTGAGAACCAGAATCTGCATTTCTTGATGCAGTCCTAGGCTGCATCAACAGATGGATAGCATCAAGGTCGCATGAAGTATTAGTACCGCTTTATAAAGCCTTAGTAAGGCCACACTTAGAACACTGCATATAGTTTTGGTCACAATATAAAATAGATGTTGAGACTTTGGAAAGAGTGCAGAGAAGAGCAACAAAGATGATTAGAGGGCTTGAGGCTAAAACACATTAAGAAAGGTTGCAGGAATTGGGCATTTCTAGTTTAATGAAAAGAAGGACTAGGGTGATATGATAGTGGTGTTCCAATATTTGAGGGGTTGACACAAAGAAGAGGAGGTCAACCTGTTCTCCAAAGCACCTGAAGGCAGGACAAGAAGCTATAAATGGAAATTGTTCAGGGAAAGAAGCAACCTGGAATTAAGGAGAAATTTCCTGACAGTGAGAACAATTAATCAGAGGAATGGGTTGCCTTCAAAAGTTGTGGGTGCTCCAACACTGGAAGTTTTTTTTTTTGTTTTTTTTTATTTTTAAAAACTTTTTATTTATAAAACAATTAAAAAAAAAATTGGATTTGACGTGACATTCCAGTATATACATTCTTATCAGATTATACCATATTTTACAATCAATTCATTATCTCTACATATACATTAAATTTTATATACATTATCTATTCTAAAGTAACATACATCTCTATCTTAACATTCGTCTTTAATCCCAGCCGTCCTTTTCAAATTCCTCCAGCGGTAAAATTTATCCCAGGTTTCAAAAAAAATTGATCCACATTTATCTTTTAGTATCATTGTGAGCCTGTCCATTTCTGCACATGCTAATATTTTATGTATTAACTCTTCCTCTGCCAACACTGGAAGTTTTTAAGAAGAGATTGGACAGCCATTTGTCTGAAATGGTATAGACTCTTCTGCTTGAGCTGGGGGTTGGACTAGAAGACCTCCAAGGTCCCTTCCAACTCTGCTATTCTATATTCTATATTCTGATGCAATCCAGCTTCTTATCCTTTATACTGCACTTCACATTTGTGATTGAGGAGATCCGGGTTCATGTTCTCCCTCAGCCGAGTTGTTCACCCGACTTTGACAAGTCGGGTGACTTTGGACTTTGGACAAGTCACTGTCTCTTAGACCCCCCTACCTCACAGGGTTGTGGTTAGAAAAAAAGCAGATACATAAAATATGTATGTTTCTTCATTAATTGGACAGAAAGAACTAAAGGATGGGAGGCTTATCCAAAAATCAGATAAAAGAGAACGCAAAGTTGACAAGAGTCACCTATGGAGGGTTTCCATAAATAGGGATTATTTATGAAATGGGAGGGGTGGGGCTTTGCCCGACTGCAGGTAAGAATTCGCAGAATTGGGTGCTCCTATCTATTGAAATATAATCTCTGCATTTGGAAAACTAGGATGTCAGGAAATAGCAGGCTAGGTTCCCAGCCTCTGGTTTTTTTTCCTGTGCTCAGGGTGGTAGGGTGAAGGAACACACAATCCTGAAATCATGCCTTTAGACCAGTGTTTCTCACCCTTGGCAACTTGAAGATGTGTGGACTTCAGTTCCCAGAATTCTTTGCTGGCTGGGGAATTCTGGGAGTTGAAGTCCACATATCTTCAAGTTGCCAAGGGTGAGAAACACTGCACCGTAGCCACAAGCAGATATGTGCCTATCCCTGAAACGCATCAACGCCCTGCTTTTTGCTCTTCCTAGCCCCTGCCCAAGGTTGTAAGATTGTCAACCCAGGGGCCCTTCTATCCTCTGAGGGCCACAAGCCCCAAGGGAGCGAGCAAAATAATGAAACAATAGATTTGAGGGTTGGGGACTCCTGAATTCAAAGGCTATCTTGGACAGAAACCCATTGGGAGCCTGAGGGAAACCCAGTGAAGTGGGGCAGAAAATTCTTCATTCTTGAATTTTTTTTCCAGGGAAAAATTTGCCATTTAAAAAAAAAAAAATCATTTCCCCCCCAGAAAATTAATTAGCAGCATAAAGAGTGGATACAAAGACTACTCAAATTGGATAGCACTGAAGTTATAGTTAGTTTTTTATATATACTGTATATATATAAAAAGAGAAAGGTGATTATCTGTAGGAAGCAACCATGCATATATAATGGAGCTCATTGGGGCATGCTAAAAAGGGGACACGAACAATTTCACCCTCTCTTATTATATTCCCCTTCAAATGTAAACAGGATCAGCAGGTATCTGGCATTGCTACGCAGGGGTTATGTTGGCAGGTATGCTGATCCCAAAAGGCATTCCAATAAAGCTTGGAATCAGGAAAAACACACACACACACACACATTCCAATAAAAGGTTTTTTTGAATCCTGCCTTCAGGACACTGGAACAGGGCCAGGCCAGAATCAGTTGTGAGAGCAAATGGAAGCTCTGTCTCCAGCCCTGGACAGAGAGGGGGGCAAAACGCAGACCCAGAAAATCCACAAGCGGGAGAGGAGCCCCCACCTGCCCCCCAGGATTCACTCTGATCCCATTGGTCTGATCAGCCCCCGGGCTTTCAGCTCCCTCCATGTAGGGTCAGCCAATGAACTTGATGGTGGTTGATGGTGGCACTTTCCACACAATCACAACGCAGCACGCCATGCAAAGGGCACAAGGGTGTGCTGGTACCAAAGGCATCGTGCCCAGATGCCCAGAATTTTACTCTCTTAACGTTTCTGATGATCTAGCCAGGATCAGGGCCTGGCTGGCCTCACCTCAGCCCCCAAAGCTTGGAGTGGGGATATCTTGGTCAGGCAGCATCCCGGAAGAAGCCAGAGCAGATTGCTTGTTGCAAACAGTTCCCCAGGCCACCTGGAGTCAATCTTGGGCTTCTTACAAGCCTTGTGGAACAACCTGCCTCCAGAAGTTGTGAATGCTCCAACACTGGAAGTTTTTAAGAAGAGACTGGACAGCCACTTGTCCGAAATGGTATAGGGTTTCCTGCCTGAGCAGGGGGTTGGACTAGATGACCTCCAAGGTCCCTTCAAACTATTATTATTGTTGTTGTTAGTGATTTGGGGCATGGCATTACAAGGAAAGGAGGAAGGAAGGAGGACGGCACCAGATGCTTTACTGATTAAGAATTATGGGGCACCAGCAGCATTTCCTACATGGAAGATACCTCTCCCCCCAATGGCTGTCAGGAATTTTTCTTGGACAAAGTGTGTGTGTGTATGTCTGTGTGTGTTTGTGTTTTAACTCCTGACGACTGCCTGGACAAATCCCTGCAACTTTCTTGGCAAGATTAAGAGTGCATTCCTTGAAGGAAGTGTTTGTGTTAAAAAAAAAACCCCAATTGTTTTATTGCTGTCAGGGAAATTATGAAAAATAAGTGGGGTCCTAGGATAATTGCCCATGTTAACAAGGTGCAAAATAAATAAATAATGCACCTGTTAGCCCAGGGCGCCAGAAAGCAGTGAGAAGGTTCATCTCATTTCATTCCCATTAACTAAAATTTAAATGGGCACACTATAAATGTGACAATTACTTGTATTTTACCATTTCCTTTCCTGCCACATTACAGATTAAAATTTGGTAACCACTTTGGGAACCATTTTCCAACTTCAGGGAGATCCCATTTGCCTCTGGGTGACATGATAGCAGTGTTCCAATATCTCAGGGGCTGCCCCAAAGAAGAGGGAGTCAAGCTATTCTCCAAAGCCCCTGAAGGCAGGACAAGAAGCAACGGATGGAAACTAATCAAGGAGAGAAGCAACCTGGAGCTAAGGAGAAATTTCCTGACAGTGAGAACAATTAACCAGTGGAACAACCTGCCTCCAGAAGTTGTGAATGCTCCAACATTGGAAATTTTTAAGAAGAGACTGGACAGCCATTTGTTTGAAATGGTATAGGGTCTTCTGCTTGAGTCAGGGGGTTTGGACTAGATGACTAGAAGTTACAACAGATTTGAAGTTCTGATGATCAAGTCTCCTTCGTAATCACTTGATTGAACTTCAGGTGGTTGGCAAAATGGCCATCTTTACAGTTGTTTGCCACCTCCTGTGGTCGTGTGACTGCATTTCCCATGGTTTTGGCAAAACTGCCCATAGTGGACCATTGGCTAATGACTGCCCCCCCAAAGGTTGTATAATCAGGTTGGTCATGTGATGGACCCGTTTTACAACCGTTACAACCTACAACCAGACTATTGGGCAGACTCTATTATGGCTGTCTGTTGAGGGCTACTTGTAGATATGTTCAACTCTTTTGATTAGTTTAGAGCAGGGGTCCTCAACCTTGTGGCAACTTTAAGACTTGTGGACTTCAACTCTCAGAATTCCTCAGCCAGCTTTGCTGGCTGAGGAATTCTGGGAGTTGAAGTCCACAAGTCTTAAAGTTGCCAAGGTTGAGGACCCTGGTTTAGAGCAGTGTTTCTTAGCCTTGGTGGAAGTAAGCTGTGAGAATTCAGCCAGCCAGCATGTAAAATCTTAAAATTGCCAAGATTTGCAAGAATAGACTAAACAACCATTTGACTGGGATGGTATAATGGGATGGTATAATGCTCCTGGTTTGGACTAGAAGACCTCTTAAGGTCCCTCCCTCCCTCCCTAGGATTCTATAAGGTTGAGAAACATTGCTTTAGAGTCCATTGGAGTGTGAAAATCTGGGAAATGATTTGGTGACCAGTCAAACCTGCCTATATGTGAGTACAGTCTGCATATTCCTCCTCTTACGGAAGAAGGGAATAAAGATAGAAAAAGTTCATGTTGGATGTTTGACTCAGGTGTCCTGTTGCAAGCAAAATCTAAAAACGGAAAGGATTTCCTGGAAGACAGACATTCAGACAGATCAGCCATCAACAGGCAGATCGAGATAAATAACATTTACACATCATTCAAAAGAGACAATCAAAAAGCTAAGAAGGAAACAAAAAAACCAAAACGCCTCCTTTATCAATAATCAACACCCAGATAAGCAGAGGTTAACACCAGGGTTAATATGGCACCAACAATCAAGCAGTAAACAATACCCCAATCAAGGAATTTCCAACTCAGACAAACAGTCAAACAATAATAACCTAATCGAGGAACTACATAGAACAAAACCACACTTCCACCGACACTGAAAGGGCAAACTATTATATATAAATAGAGCAAAACCCTCCTTCTAGCGCTGAAGATGTTACCTAGTTGGGTCATGAAACAAATGCAAGAAAACAACCAAGCTCAGAGAGCACCAAGGACTCCACAACTAACCATAACTGGAAACCTTCATTATGCTATATACCATGTGCTCTGTTGTGGCTTGTTTGCATTTTCCTTCCAATGAAGCTGGTTTGAGTGAAACTGACCCAATTTGGGTAAAAAGGTTGTAGTTAACAGAGTAATAGAGTTGGAAGGGACCTTGGAGGTCCTCTAGTCCAACCCCCTGCTTAAACTAGAAACCCTATACCATTTGGCTGTCCAATCTCTTCTTAAAAACCTCCAGTGATAGAGCACCCATAAGCCATTTCATTGATTAATTGTTCTGTCATAAAATTTCTCCTTAATTCCCGGTTGCTTCTATCAATTAGTTTCCATCCATTGTTTCTTGTTCTGCCTTCAGGGGCTTTGGAGAATAGCTTGACCTCTTCTTTGTGGCAGCCCCTCAAATATTGGAACACTTATCATGTCACCCCTGGTTCTTGTTTTCATTAAACTACATATATAAATAGACACAGTTCTTGTTGTTGTTAATGTTGATTGTAGGAAGTATAGGGCCAATGGAGCTGTGAAGGGTCTTCTGTACTGCCTTTTAATTTCAAGGATGTTATTCTGATTTTGCATGATTTTAGCTCTTCTGCCCGTATGCAGCATTCCCAAAACCTCTTGGCCAGGGAACCTTAAGCAAGATTGGTCTGTTTAAATGTACTTTTTTGTGTTTTCCCCTAAATCAGTTCAAATGTTTCGGTAGTCTGGGAGGTACTTATCCAGCATATAAAATCATCCTTCCTCGGGTCCATGCTCCCTAGATCATAAATTGAATAAATATGCTAGAACAGAAAAACCTTTGGTTCAAGAAATTCTGTTGATTTCAAGTTTTCTAAAAATCTACATTGTTAGGGAAGGCAGTGTCTTTCCAATCAGATGGCAAAAAGTGAACAAAATGGCACCAGGACTGTGGCCTATCCAGACCAAAACAACAGTTCCCATCGGTGAATGTGGGGAGAATGCTAGGGGCCGTAGCAATTGTAGTCCAGACGAATCCCACATTTGAGAAGTCTGATTTAACTGAGTTTATTGATGTGGATGCCTATCTGGAGTGAAGAATCCTGGTTGCATTCAGTGAAATTCGCTCACGACTGAAGTCTTCGCCCGTCTTTACATTTCCTCTGATGGCTCCATTTCATTCAGCGCCCTTTCTTGAAGTCTGATAGGATGGAAATTGACGTATAAAATAAATTTTGAATTAAATACAATAAAGCCATTCAGTGTAGTGTAGTGCAAAGTGCCAGATATCAAGATAGATTGTCAGGATGAGTGAAGGCAGAGATAAATTTTTTTCCCCAGCTGCAACCTGCCTCTTGCTAACTTAAACCTGTTATTCCGCAGCCTCTGCTCCAGAACCGGCCTTGAGATTTTGCTCTGTGAAGCCTTTTTACATTTTGGGAGAGGGTCCCCCCCCCCCGGTACCTGAGGGACGTCTGACCAGGGCAGGTGTCCCTGACTTACAGCCGGTTACTTAACAACTATTCAGAGTTTGTGATGGTCACAGAGCAGGTGCTTTATAGCCCCCAAAGCACCCCCAGCCACCGTAAATGATTGGGCTGCAGCCCCCTGCATGTGATCGAATGTCGTTTGGGCCAGCTTTACAACCAGATGCGGCAGTAAACGTCCATCCATATGAATGGTTCATATAACGACTGCTGCAAATAAGGCTATAAAATTACTTCTGCTCATGTAGCTGCTTCAACTTATGACCGTTGACTTATGACCGGATTTTTGGTTGTAATGGAATTATTACTTTCCATGATTTGAAATTCCATACTTCCAAATTTGCCTGTTTGGCTGCCAGGCTGATCTGCTCAATGGTGGTGATCAATTAGGGTTCAAAATCCTTGCCTCACTTGTGAATTTGATTTTTTTTATTCCTAAATGAAGATTTCTTCGTTGGTTTCTATTTAAATTTCATTCGTTCTTTTGTTTTCTGGCCCCCTCTGTAATTTCCAAGATTCTTTTGAATAGTTACATCTACCACCCTAACTTTTAATTGTTATACCCAGCAAGTTGTCATATTCTTTTGTCATGCATGTTCTTTTATGCTGCCATGTTATTTTTCTGCATAAAATGCTGGAGAATTTTTGGTCCCCAGTAGAAACTGTAGATGCACCAACCTGATTTTTTTTAAAAAAAATCATGTTTCTCTTTCAGATTGACCCAAAGGTTGCCTTCCCTCGCAGAGCACAGCCTAAGGTAAGGTACATTTTATTAATGTAATTGTTATATATTTCTATTTTAAAGAGACACTAGTATATTGGTCTTCAGAACAAAAGTAAAACAAAACAGAGACAAAAAGCAAGCTAAAAGAAAATGTAAAACAGAGCAGCAAAATACAAAACATAAGTTATAAGAGTTTCCAGGCAGCAGAAATTAAAATGACAAAATTTGAAGGAAATTCTGGCTGGTGGCTGCATTACAGAGACTCCATAGAGAGTTTTTGCTCTCCACTTGAACTGATATGTGTGGCCACCACGCTCGGTTGTGATCTGGTAGCTTGTATCTTCATTTTGAGCTTTGCTCTTCCATCGATTTTTGAGTCCCCAATGGATGGTTACGACTCAGAAAGCCATCAGGAATGTTTTGCAAGCCACAGTTACTGGGTTTGTGCATTTTGTGTAGAACGCCACCTCCCGGGGATTGAACCACGGGAGTGACAAGGGGCTGCACCAGCCTATTCTAAGTTGTGGCGATGCTGGCTGACAATTAGAGCACTAGCCCTTAGGACTTATATACTGCTTCACAGTGCATTACAGCCCTCTCTAAGCGGTTTACAGAGCCAGCCTATTGTCACCAACAATCTGGGTCCTCATTTTACTGACCTCGGAAGGATGGAAGGCTGAGTCAACCTTGAGCTGGTGAGAATCGAACTGCAGGCCGTGGGCAGAGGGAGGGAGGGAAGGAAGGAAGGAAGAACAATACCACTTAGACTTACGGTATATACTGCTTCATAGTGCTTTATAGCTTTCTCTAAGCGGTTTACAGAGTCAGCCTATTGTCCCCAACAATCTGGGTCCTCATTCTACTGACCTCAGAAGGATGGAAAGCTGAGTCAACCTTGAGCCGATGAGAATCGAACTGCAGGCAGTGGGCAGAGGGAGGGAAGCAAGCAAGCAAGCGAGGGAGGGAGGGAGGGAGGGAGGGAAGAACAGTAGCATTTAGCACTTAGACTTATATACCGCTTCACAGTGTTTTTATTTTATTGTTTATATTTATATCCCGCCCTTCTCCTTGCGGACTCAGGGCGGCTAACAACCAGATAAAAATACAAAATACCAAAACTACAGATTAAAACATGATTAAAAGACAAATATTAATAATTGGTCTAAGTAATTTAAAATTATTTTAAAACCCCCACTAAAAATTTCCCCTAGGCCAGTCCTGCAAGCTGGAATAACCATGTCTTAAGGGCGCGGCGGAAGGAAGGGAGATCAGGGATCACCCT
>NW_015390729.1:6287-8228 GCF_001527695.2 Protobothrops mucrosquamatus | reverse complement strand
AAAATTTCCCCTAGGCCAGTCCTGCAAGCTGGAATAACCATGTCTTAAGGGCGCGGCGGAAGGAAGGGAGATCAGGGATCACCCTGATCTCTGGGGGTAGTTCATTCCAGAGGGTGGGAGCTCCCACAGAGAAGGCCCTCCCCCTTGGGGTCGCCAGCCGGCACTGTCTGGCCGACGGCACCCTGAGGAGACCCACTCTATGGGAGCGTACAGGTCGGTGGGAGGTAATCTGCGGCAGGAGGCGGTCTCGAAGATATCCAGGTTTTCCAGCCTTCTCTGAGCCGTTTACAGAGGCAGCATATTTGCCCCAAACAATCTGGGTCCTCATTTTACTGACCTCGGAAGGATGGAAGGCTGAATCCACCTTGAGCCGGTCAGGATCGAACTGCTGGCAGTGAGCAGTGATTTAGCCTGCAATACTGCATTTTAACCACTGCTCACTGGAAGGAAGGAAGGAAGGAAGGAAGGAAGGAAGGAAGGAAGGAAGGAAGGAAGGAAGGAGCAATAACACTAGCACTAGCATTTACTTATATACCGCTTCACAGTGCTTTACAGCCCTCTCTAAGCGGTTTACAGAGTCAGCCTCTTGCCCCCAACAATCTGGGTCCTCATTTTACCAGCCTGGGAAAGATGGAAGGCCGAGTCAACCTTGAGCCGGTCAGGATCGAACTGCTGGCTGTGGGTCAGGATCGAACTGCTGGCTGTGGGCAGAGTCGGTATACTGCATTCTAACCACTGCACTACCACAGCTCACAAAATGGTGGTCTTAATACAGGTAGTCTTCACCTGTGGCCACCTTTGGGACCAGCACATTTAGGGCAGATGTTTCCAGGGCCAGAGGCCACAGTTCAATCTCATCATTCCAGCATTATGGGGGACCCCACCCAGGGATGTTGGGACACCACAAAAGGGGCAGGGCCAATGTTTTCATCTCCTTTTGGTTTGGAGGGTGGGTTAGCGTTAGCCCTTCAAGGCCGTGCAGACAAGAGGCACAGAAGAAATTCTCTCTCTCTCTCTCTCTGTCTTTATTGTAAAGTTCAATGAACAGAATCTTGCAAGTCTGAAAGTATCTCTCCGCTCGTTTCCTTCTACTCCAGTGGTTCTCAACCTGTGGGTCGGGACCCCATTTGGGGTCGATCGACCATTTCACGGGGGTCGCCAAGCAAGGCTGTCCGCCATTTTTTTTGTCCGCCATTTTTTTCCCTTTTTCCGGCGGGTGCCTTACCTCCCTTGGGCTGGGCCAGCTGGTGGTCGGCCTGCTCCGTCTCTGCCGCTTGCCAGCTATGCCTTGGCCGGTGCAGGGGGAGGAACCACGCATGCATGGCGCTGCCGGGCAGGGAAAGTCCTCGACTTACGACCGGTTGGGTAGTCCTCGACTTACAACCGGTTTAGTCCTCGACTTACGACCGGTTTAGTCCTCAACTTACGACCGGTTGGGGTCGTGGCATTAAAAAGGTTGAGAACCACTGTTCTACTCTCTAGAAGCTAGGGAGGGTCCCTTACGAGACGCTTCCCACGCCCCTCTTCCTTCTGTGAAACCAGAGAACTTTTTGCACGATTGTGTAGTCTGCAACTCTTCCTGTGTCTCTCAAGACCATTCCCACATGCCGTGTTAACTATGAGTGTGGGACTTTATTTCTCCCTTATGAGATTCATACCCTACTTTTATTTTATATGACTCAAGGTGCTGTAAATAAAGCTCCCGTCTCCTGTGGACTGGACTGAGAGAGAGCGCCCACCTTGCTTCTGGGCTTAGCCTAGCTCCATAACCACTACACCAAACTGTCTTTCACAAGAGGGAGCAAGAAGCTTCTGGAAAACCAGAGCTACCCGCCACAGTCCTTAAAATCCACCACTGGGTTGGTGAACCAATCCCTGCAGGGGCTGCAGGGCTTCACTTAGCCCTCAACCCCCAGGTGCCATCAGCAAGTTTTGCCTTGC
>NW_015390729.1:0-5221 GCF_001527695.2 Protobothrops mucrosquamatus | reverse complement strand
GAGCTCTGCTGAGCTCTTCTGATAACACCCCCGTCCCCAGATGCCCGAGAGGCTGCTGGGCTCGTGGTGCCAAGGGTGTCCTGGGCAGGTGGCCGAGCGGATCAGGTAGCCCAAGGAACAGCTCTGCGGCTCAGGGCTGGAACTGGGTTAATCCCATTAAGCAGTTTGGTGACAGAAGGTATTTTGCTTGGGGGGGGGGAAACAGAGGGCTTTCAAGACTTGAGAATTGCAGTGGATTAACTCTGCACTCCACCCAGTCATTAGAAGCAGATTTTTCCTGCAAAGTGAAGGCGTCAGGCCAAGGGGAAGGGGGTTCCAAGACCTCCCTGGGGTCCTTCACAATTAAGGTGTGCTGGAGCTGGAAACTGGGTGTCCTCCCAGGGTCTCTTCTGGAAGGCATTTTGGCATGTTGTACCACCTCTCTTATTCTCTCCCCCCCCCTCCATCTCTTTAACATGTTCGATTGCTTTCCATTAAAGTGGAAGCCACGTATCCTGTAATAAATCCAGCTCTGTAAAATATACGCACAAAAGTTAACAGCCATACAGAACGTAATGCAGTACCAAATAAATCCATGCCACATGACAAACAGCAGAAGCGCGAGAGTGAGCCACAGCCATGAAAACAGAAATTGGCCAAATGACTTGGCAGGGGGTGGTTGGCCCCAAATTCCTGTCCGCTGGTGACGCTGAAAAGCACACACATCGCACAACTTTTGCACGGTTTATTTAATGGGGAGACCTCCTCTGTCCTAGCATAACATGCCCATAGTAGCGGGGACTTGACTACAGGCCACGGCTTGGCCCCTGCTGGGGTCTTCCTAAGAAGCCTTCTGGGGCGTGGATGAAGAGAAGCAGGAGGGAGGGAAGGGGGGGCGTCCCTCAAAATCCCAACCTCAGAAGTGACCTCGCTGGCAGGAGAGCCGGGGCCTGCCCTCTGAGACAGTGCCAGTTTGTGATGCTCACAAGATGTTGCCGATCTCGGGGCGGAAGAAGCTGTGGCTGGTCGGTTCTTGTGTTTTGTGATTGCGATCCAGGCTGTTTGTAGGCAAGATGCCCAGTGTGGGAGCACTTAAGCTGCAGCACAAGTTCTTCACTCTAGATTTTGTCATTTTTCGGCAGAACAGGGGACACCTTCGGCGTGGGATCTCTGTAGAACAGCTGCCTGCACTGGCCATCCGGAAGTGGGCTAGCTTTATTCCCAGCTTTATTTCTCTTGCAAAAGCTTTTCTATTTTTTTTAGGGGGGAGGGCGTTAACGACTCTGAATCTTGCCCTGCAGCCTCTTTTTTCTTCTCTTTTGTAGATGGTAACACGGACTAAGAAAATATTTGTAGGCGGCTTGTCTGTGAACACCACCGTGGAAGATGTAAAACAATACTTCGAGCAGTTTGGGAAGGTAAGCACTCAAGGTCCAAATAGGAGCGACCTCTCCCATCGTTAAGTGTTCCAAGACTCACCCTGTTTCCTCCAGGTGCTAGTCAGAGGCTGGGAGTGCCTGCAAGGGCTCAGCATCCCTGTCAGAGTACAGTTCCCAGGTTTCTGCGGCGAGGACGCCCAAAGAAGAGCACAAATCCTAAAAATCCTAAATCCTAAAACATCATCTATTAGAAATTGACCTATTTCATTATACTCACAGAAGCTGGTATAAAGTCACCATTATATCCAGGGGCTCTCTGGGGGGGGTGGTTGTCCAAAGCATAGAGATGGCAGCCACCGTTTGATTCAACCCTCTCCTCCCACCATACCCTTGATTACAACTTCAGCACCTGGTGCAACTCATTGCAAAATATAATTAGGAGTTGAGCGGGGCAGGGGCCGATCAAAAGTTGTGCTACGAATTAACCCGCATTCCTTCCCCCCCTCCTGTCCTGGCTGCTGCTCTGCTTGTTTTGGCAGAGCTTGACAGGGACAGCACAGGAAGGGAAGGGTGTGTTTGCTCCTCGCTCACACCCAGGAGTATAAGCGCTGCAGCCTGTAATTACTCTGGTGGCAACCACAGATTGTTCCAGAAGTCATAACTAGTGTTTGTTGCCACCTGAAAGTTTGGTGGCTCCAACCTTTGAGGAGGATGCTTTGAGAGGCCTCCTGTCAATCATGTGCTTTTCCCGAGAGAGGTTTTGGAAGATCTGCCACATTTGGGCTACGGGAATCTAATGGCCATCCAGATTTTTGCAGCTCAGCTGTGGTTTCCTGATTTCAGGGCACTTATGCCCAATTGATGCCCTTTAGAGAGGTCAAACTTCAGCTACCATCATTCCCCCTTCCCATTTTTTTCCCTCCTCTCTGCTCGTTCCAAACTCTGCAGCCTGGCACAAAACTTTGGGCATCCTGGCTGGAAAGACCAAATGGTGCATTGCTGGCAGTCAGCATTCTTGCACAGGCCAACGCTTCTGCCGGCAGTGCCATGGCATTGCTGGGCAGCCAAAGCCAACAATTTGGGGATTTCTTGAAGGAGTTGGGTAGTTTTAAGGCAGACATGTCAAACAGAAGGCCCGGGGGGCGGATGCGGCCCGTGAAGTGGTTTCATGTGGCCCGCGAAGCCATCTTGGAAACAGTGAGGGAACGGCCCCCGCTGCCTTGGCCCTGGCCCAGGCCGGCCGGGAGCCAATGTACAATTTTGTGGTGGCCACCTTGGCACTTGCCCCGATGGACCATGCCTTGGCGCTTGCCCTGGTCCCACCCCCTTCTGCCAGAGACCCTCAGATCTGTCCCACTCCTGCCCAGGCCCCCCACAAGCATCCTTGATGCGAACGATGTAGAGCTGGCCACACCCACCCAATAGGCCACACCCACTCCATCCACGCCCACCCAGTAGGCCGCACCCCCCCTGGCCACCCCCCCCCCCGAGGGCAACCACAATGCTGATGCGGCCCTCAATGAAATTGAGTTTGACACCCCTGTTTTAAGGGGTCATGCCTAAAAGTCCGAAGAGGCCTGCCAGCTCTAGGTTGCTCAAGGCCCTCAAAAAGGGGTCCTGGGAGTTGTGTGTGTGTGTCCCACAGCCAAAGGTTGTCCACCCTAACAGGATCTTGGCTTGTGCAAGATGATTTCCTGGGAAACTGAATTCTGTCATTGGTCTTGTTTTCCTCCCCCCCCCCGCCCTCCCTTTATGCCCCCTTTTCATGATGCCCTTTTCATGATGCCTCTACTTTTCTGCCTGATGGGTGTGTGCGGGGGGGCCCTCTTCTGCTCCCCTTTCTTTCTGAATCCTTCAGGATCACCTGGTAACTCCAGGGGATTTCAAGGGTTCCATTTTCAGTTTTTTCATTGTTCCACAAGCCACCCTCCTCCTCCTCCGTACATTGTTGGAGGCTTTGATCATTTGGCGTTCTTGGCGTTCTTTTATTTTATCCATTACTTTATTTTTAAAAGGATGGATAAAAACGAAAGCCCCACCCTTTCGGTATGTGGACATTTGCAGTAATGTGCTGTAAAAGCAAGGCAATAATAATAAAAAAAAAGGAACTGCTCGCAAGGATAAAGCTACGGATTAAAATTGCAGCATTAAAGCCCTTTTTTAAAAGTTTAGAAACAGAGTCAGTCAAAGGTCTTTGGGGCCAAAACTATTGTGAAGCCTTTTAGGGATATGGGGGAATCATTTACCTCGTGACAGCCTGCCTCAGTTCAAACACTCAGGCTTTTAAAGGTCTCCAAAAATGTTCTGAGAGGTGGATTATTCCCCCTGGAGTCCTGCTTTGAAGTTGAGCCCTTATTCTTCGCATCGTGCACGGGGCCAAGTTTAGGGTCCACCAAACAATTCCAGTTAACAGACTAGTAGCTGCATTTTCAGACGCTGTGGTGGGCCACCACTTGCAAATGCCGACCTTGGAAATTGGCGAGCTCTTGGCTTGATGAGGTACTTTAGTAGCCAACTTCTCTCTTTCTGAAAGAGATGGGCTTTAAGCTGGGTCAGCACTTGTTTTCAGCAACAAGACGTGGGGCTCGGCTTGTTCCACCCCCAACCGGATCAGCGTCCCCCAAGGTTGAGGCTTTCCGACGGGTGGTATCCGCCCTCCGAGGTCCATGTGCACCATCTGGACTTAAATCTATTCAAAATGTCACTCTACCCCGACACCTCCAGTTCTCAAGCACAGAGAGAGGAAGCCCACCATCGGCTAATCCCAACTAGGATTAGCAAGGCAGGCTTCTTACATAAGTACAAATTAGAAGTCCCATCCTCCCTTGCTGGGCTAAAGAGCCGAGGGCTGAGCTGGATGCTGCTCAAATAGGAAGCTAAATAGGAAGGGAAAAGTGCTAGGCTGGAATTGTCTAATGCAGGGGTAGTCAACCTTGGCTCTTTTATGACTCGTGGACTTCAACTCCCAGAATTCCTGAGCCAGCTGTGCTGGCTCAGGAATTCTGGGAGTTGAAGTCCACGAGTCATAAAAGAGCCAAGGTTGACTACCCCTGGTCTAATGGTTTGGTTTTTTTTATTTTGTGAAAGAGGAGTGAGGGCGAGAAAGGATCAGGATGGTGGATCCCTTCCTCCCCCAGGTGGTCTCCCCCCCCCCCCATCCAGCTTATAATCTTCAATATTTGGAAGTCTGGAATTAAAGCACTTTCAAGAAAGAGTTGTAAAGATCTTTGTCCCACACGTGAAAGACAGGGAAAGTTCTCAGAGCTGCTCTTTCGGAGTTTTTTTCCCCCTTTGCTTCCTTTCCCCTGCTGCATTTTATACATCTGTGGGTGTGAATCAAGACTGGGATGTTTTTTGGGTCTCCTCCTGCCAAACGAAGAACACTAAAAATGCCCCCCCAATGAGGGCAAATGACATTTTTTGTCTTATTATATTCAGGTGTTGCGCAAAGCTCTGGCCTGATGCGTTCAATTCTGTTTTTGGCAAGATGGTTTTTCCCCCAGCCATTGTGCTAAATAAATCGTGGTTTCTAGCTTAGTGTTGTATGAGGACCATCGTGGCTTGGTCTATAGATGCTCAATAGACTAAGGATCCAGGTCAGGATCTGCATTTTGAAAGGAGAGAAGGGCCAGCTAGTGGCCAAGAGTGGAGGTCTTCTTCTCCGTGGTGGTCCTAGTCCAGGGGTGGGCAACCTCGGCTCTTTTATGACTCATGGACTTCAACTCCCAGAATTCCTGAGTCAGCACAGTGGAGGTCTTCTCCATGGTGGTCCTAGTCCAGGGGTGGGCAACCTCGGCTCTTTTATGACTCATGGACTTCAACTTCCAGAATTCCTGAGTCAGCACAGCGGAGGTCTTCTCCAT
>NW_015390728.1:31528-35514 GCF_001527695.2 Protobothrops mucrosquamatus | reverse complement strand
GCAGCTTCCCCATGGTAACAGATTTGCATTTGGATGCTTGACAAGTGTTTCACATATATGACTGTTGCAGTGACCCAGGGTCATGTGACCATCTTTTGCGACCTTCTGACAAGCAAAGTCAATGGGGAAACCAGATCCACTGAACAACCGGCTTACTAATTTAACAACTGAAGTGAGTCACTTAACAAACACGGCAAGAAAAGTCATAAAATGGGGTAAATCTCACTTAACAAATTTCTCACTTAGCAACATAAATTTTGGACTCAATTGTGGTTGTAAGTCGAGGACTACCTGTAGTTTTATTTCATAGGTAAACTTCATGTTTAATAAAATACTCTGATGCACTTCATTTCCTTTGATTTTGATTAATTGGAGATTTTGGAATGAACGGTCAACAAGGCTTCTATGTCATAGCCCAAGTGCTTGTGTAAGATTTATGCTGATTTGACTTTAAGGCTCCCTGTTCTCCATTAGTTACCTCCATTTTTAAATGGCTACTAGATCAGTAAGACATAAAAACACAATAAACATAATTTATTAACAAAACATTTAACAAGAGTTCACACAAATGCTTGTTGTCAGGTTAAGAAAACATTGGCAAGATTCCTAGATCCTAACCTGGCTGATAACTACAAATAATGAGCATTCACTAATAGATTACGATGGTTTCAGAGGTCTTCAATTAAACCCTGAACTGAAAAATGACCCAGTTTTCCACTATAGAAGCTGAAGAATTGCCATCAATTTATAAAACAGAGGTAAGAGTATTGATATTTTTTCTTGCAAAAATGTTTCTACCAGTTCACCTTTCAGTCTTTCCCTATTTTGCATTTTCTAT
The DNA here is from genome assembly GCF_001527695.2 of Protobothrops mucrosquamatus. Taxonomy (NCBI): domain Eukaryota; kingdom Metazoa; phylum Chordata; class Lepidosauria; order Squamata; family Viperidae; genus Protobothrops; species Protobothrops mucrosquamatus. The sequence continues at coordinate 34,676 of NW_015390728.1, read as the reverse complement.
CTCCTCCTAACAGTGTTAAGGAAACCCATGTTTATTTCTGTTTAGTTTGTTTTTCAGAGGGGTTTGAACAATCACATTTTTAGAGATTACTATATTTCCTGTGCCAAGAACTGGCTGATCTTGAAAAAGCTAAGCAAATTAGTATTCAAGTTACCAGGAAACTTCTGAGTTAAAGGCAAGACTGAGCAGTTGAAAACGCATTCCTGGAAAAGGTGATGTCACCACATTAACTTACTGTTGCTACGAAAAACGGATTTTTCTTATTTTCTGTAATAAGAAACAGGTCTCTCTGCCCTCTGACTAATTATGCTTAAGGGTTCGGCTTGCAGCACAGGAATTCCTGCAAGTATTTCATATTCAAATAAGAAATTACAGATGTTTTAAGGCAGTAAAATTCTGTTTCTTATTCTTTGTTTGATACATAGGGAAGGAATTCGGTCTTTTTCATGAAGGACAGGCAGACTGATTATTTTGGAGTGGCTGCTTTTTATCAACAAAAGAATTGGCTCTTTTACCGACAAAAGAACTGGCTCTCACAGATGTGTTCATAAAGTTATCAGGAGTTGAGTTCAACTAAAGAGTTCATCTTTAAATATATTTCCCAGTGTATTGAGGCCAANATCTAAGATCAACACACTTCAGAGGGCAAGAAATGATTTTCCTCTCCACTTCACTTGCCCTCAAGGCAGGAACATTTCAGTTTACACATGTAACATACTTCAAGATCAAAGTCCAATTTTACTATAAGTACTACCGCTTTCAGCATTCTAACTTTACAGCCTACATTTCAATTGCTGTTCTACACATTGACGTAAACCCGGCCTCTCTGGTCCAAGCAACTTACCTTGTGTGCTCTATGGCAAGGCTACCCAAGCCCTAGTCTGCAGACTGCTACTGGTCTGTAGCTCATTGGGAACCAGGACATGCAAGCGGCAGGCAAGCACAAGAAGCTCCATTTGTGCAAGCAGCATGCGCTCGTGTGAATCCATCCCCCCACCCCACCACTGCCAGTCTGCAGACCCAGAAAGGTTGGGGACCACTATAGAGAACCCATCTAGATTCAAACCCAAGGATTCTCCAACAGAATAATTCAACCATGGGATTGGCCCGGCCCACTTGCTCTGGCAGAAGGAGCATGCTAGGAGTCCTATTGGCCAAGGAACTTCAGTGGGTGGGGTCAAAAAGAGCCTTTTCTGTTGTGCCTCCCACCCTCTGGAACACAGAGCCCTTTGAGGTATGATCTGCCTTCTATTCTTAGATGAGATCTGAAAAGCATTTAAAATACTTCAAAATAATGATGTATATTGATTTTTTTTCTCTTCATATATAAAAAGATGTGATTCTAAGACTGCTGCAAAAGGGACAGTTGTCAGTATCAGCATTAATAATAAGAAAGAGTTAATAATAATAACAACAACAACAACAACAATAATAATAAAGTTGGAAGGGACCTTTGAGGTCATCTAGTCCAACCCCCTGCTCAGGCAGGAAACCCTATACCATTTCAGACAAATGGCTGTCTAGTCTCTTCTTAAAAACTTCCAGTGTTGGAGCATTCACCACTTCTGGAGGCAGGTTGTTCCACTGGTTAATTGTTCTGTCAGGAAGTTTCTCCTTAGTTCTAGGTTGCTTCTCTCCTTGATTAGTTTCCATCCGTTGCTTCTTGTCCTGCCTTCAGGCGCCTTGGAAAATAGCTTGACTCACTCTTCTTTGTGGCAGCCCCTGAGTTATTGGAATACTGCTATCATGTCCCCCCTCGTCCTTCTCTTCATTAAACTAAATATGGACTTAAGTTCTTTCACTTCCATATAAGCTGTGTCTCTGTATGTGCACACATAAACACATTGGTGAGATTCTTTCCTTTCTGTTTTCAAATACCACTTAGCAGCAGATTCATTGTTTTATCTGGGAATGTTTGAACATTTCACTCCCTCTGATCCTTATTGAATCAAAATAAAGGGCATTTACAAAATCAGCTGTTTCCTAAGATTGATCTAGTACCTTCCTGAGAGAGATATCCACTTCTGGTTCTTTCAGCCTTATGGTGGCTTTTTTTCCCTTTGTGTCACTAAAAACATCTATGCTCTCAACTTTTTTACACAGGAACAAAAAAGAAATAAATATGTTGGAATAAAAATGAACAAACAACAAGTACATTCAATGTACCATATCTTCAAACTGTTAAGACAGATAGATACGGACATGGCGGGGGAGGAACAAATCATAACTTCTGCTTTTCTTGTAAATAAAAACATCAGTGGTGAAGATAGATTAGCTAGTTAACAGGCTGACCCTGAGTTCAATTTACCAATCCTTTTTTTAAGTTTCAGCAATACAGTTTCCCCATCACTACTCTCTTCTCTTTCTTACTATCCTATTTATATCATCATCATAATATTCCAAAGACCCATCCTTGGGTTTTCACATCAGGAACAAAGCAATGATCCCAAAGAAGTTTAGGAAGAATGGAAAGCCACAATGTTTTATATTTGAGAAGATATAGGTAGGCTTTTGCTTTGAAAATTTGCTGTTCACCAAAAGTGGACAGCGGTGGAATAGATAGACACAGAACATATTCCTTTAGAAACTTTGCTATCTACAAATCTAGGCCAGCATCAATACAGAACAGATTATTAAGTAGCCAAGCGCCATTTCTGGTTATCATGAACCAGACATTTAGATCTCAAATTCATAGCTGTGAGTTGCAAAAAACCTTCAGAGTAATTTTCTGTGGCCTGTAACAATGCTTTGTAAGTGGCAAGGATGCTGGTCAGAAAGGACAGGAAGTTGAACCCCCAAATAACATCTAGGTGCACAAGCTGGACCACAACAAGCAGTCCAGGAAACTGCTCATGAAATCTTTTTTTTTTAAAGTTTTTTATTAATAAAACAATTAAAACAAAAAAGGACATGACATGACGTTCCAGTATATATAATCCTAACAATTCATTCCTTATCATATTTAAAGTTCTATATATACATCTCTCTCTCTATATATATACATATATTCCCCTATATAATACAATATTATACAATCTCGAGCTTGTTTCTCTATATATTAACATATAATTTTATATACCACAAACTTAAACTTTAACTCAAAACCCGAACAGTTCTTCTTGACTCATACCAGCAGTAAAATTTGTCC
>NW_015390728.1:24710-29642 GCF_001527695.2 Protobothrops mucrosquamatus | reverse complement strand
CATAGGGAAGGAATTCGGTCTTTTTCATGAAGGACAGGCAGACTGATTATTTTGGAGTGGCTGCTTTTTATCAACAAAAGAATTGGCTCTTTTACCGACAAAAGAACTGGCTCTCACAGATGTGTTCATAAAGTTATCAGGAGTTGAGTTCAACTAAAGAGTTCATCTTTAAATATATTTCCCAGTGTATTGAGGCCAACGAGCTGTATTCAAATGTGGCCATATTGTGCCACAAATCAGTTACTGTATTGCTGAGTTAATCTGAACCAGTGTTTCTTAAAACGTGGTCCAAGAATGAGGGGTAGGGTGGGGATTGGAATCCTCCAAGTCCCTCCCAGGGGTCCCCGAAATCAAAATGATACGTTAAAAAATAATACAATATTAAAATTCTATCAAAGAATCATGGGAAGCAGTGCCTCCATTTTAGTTTTTAATGTAGTAAATATTGATAAATATAATCCATACAGACAAAAGCTCTTTGAGAGTCCTCAATAATATTTACAAGGGGTCTCAAGAGGAACAAGAAGTTTAAGACACACTGGACTAAGCAATATCAAGTCTAAATCCAGCTCTAGGGACCTTTGATTGGCTAGATTTCAACGCCCATACCGATAGGGGCACAATCAGGGGATCCAAAAGCGGCAGGAGGAGCTTAGCTCCGTAGGTAGCTCTGATATATGTGTGGGTGTGTGTGTACATATGCATGCTCGCAGATGTGTACGTCTGCAATTCTTCCCCTTGGTCCAGGTACTCTGCTCTATTCTCTCCCCCATCATATGAAGAACATGGCAGAATTCCTTATAGGTATGAAGTTGTGTTGTTTTGATGTTGTGTTGTTTTTTGTATTTTCTGTTTGGGAGCTGCCAGAGTCAGAGGCTTGGGATGGGCAACTAAATAATTAATTATGCAAATAAGTAAGTAAGTAAGTAAGTAAGTAAGTAAATAAATAAATAAATAAAGCATCTCCCGAACCTAGTAAAAGTAAGTAAGTAAGTAAGTAAGGAAGGAAGGAAGGAAGGAAGGAAGGAAGGAACGAACAAGTGGATGGATGTTTCTCCAAAGCTTGCACCTCCAAGGCTGGTGGGGGAGGCAAGTGGCGATGCTGTTTGGGATACCAGCAAGAACAGTAGTTTGTTCAAGTTGGAAATGAAATGTTAAAGAGGTCATGATTGCTGGGGAGGATTGCTGGGCAGGAGGTGGGCAAAGGGGCATATAGCTTGCTCCATAAGAACCATAGAGCCTCTTCCTTGTTTCTTGCACTGCCTCATCTTGTATTTAGTCGACCTGTGGTGAAGATCGGTGTTGATCAGTACTCAAGTAGAGCCATGTCTTCCTTTGGGTGCTAAAGCAGGAGACCCTACACCATTCTGGACTAATGGCTGTCCAATTTCTTCTTAAAAACCTCTGGTGATGGAGCACCCATGACTTTTGGATCAAGCCTTTCCACTGATCAATTGTTCTTACTGAAGGAATGTTCTAGGATGGATCTCTCTTTGATACGCATTGGTTAATGTTATAACTTTATTATAACTTATTTATTATTTTTTATTATTGATCCATTGTTTATAACCAATAGATCAAGACATTGGTGCCGAGGTCACCAATTTACTTAACTGTTGTTGACTGAATAAGCCATTGTTGGGTAAACCAAAACATTAAGCTATTGAATTGAATTGAGTTGAGTTGAATTGAACTGAACAGGTTATATGACACAGTGGTTGGGTTCACACAAGACCAAACTTACCAAGCAGTTATGATTTAGCCTGTTGTGTGAATCCAGTTGACGGAAAGAGAAGAGAAAAACTGAGTCCAGATTTCTTATTTTCACCAATAGTGAAATATAGTGATAGTGATTCCCTCCACCATGCGATGGCCATATTTGCACACAACTAAGGGAGAAGCAGGCCACCTTTTTTGACCCAGAGGCTCATTTCAAGGCATGGAGTGAGTATAGGCTTCAGATTGCTATAATAATAATAATAATAATAATAATAATAATAATAATAATGATGATGATGATGATGATGATGATGATGATGATGATGATGGTGGTGGTAGTAATGAGTTGGAAGGGATCTTGGAGGTCTTCTAGTCCAACCCCCTGCTCAGGCAGGAAACCCACCCAGAATGGGCAGAGCTATTGGCAAACAGAAAAAAACTGGTAGACTACCCAGGATGTTGTCTACCATACCAAATGGATTTTTTGGGGACTTAAAGGCACAGTAATTCTAGAAGCTTGGATTTTACTTTGCAGCATACTAGTTTCAGAATTAAAAAAAATTAAAACCTTTAAAAAAATCCGACCAAGGAATTGCCATTAATAAGCATCCCCATATCCTATTTCCAGCCATTACCAAAATTCTCAGGCTGCAAATTCTCTTATCCCTGGGTTCCTCCTGCCACCTAGTGTCCAAAGGGAAACACAAAAGGTTCAAGAAATCTCTGGTTTAATTTCAGTGCAGCACTGGCATTCCTAGGATTATGAACCCAGCACCCCTTGGAGACAGAATATTTATTGCCATAGATAACAGATGTCTCCTTTCCCCTGGATTTAAATTAAAATAGTGATTTGAGCATCATCTCAATGTATTTGCACAGAAAATCAACTCTGTAGTTAAAAATAATTCACAAAGCACGGGAAGGGGGTGAGGCTGCTGGACCAAGTGGTCCTTAAAATGGGAGCGTTCTCATCTCCCAGAATGCTCCTAGGCCCAGACACTTGAGACACAAAAGAAAAAAGAGCAATGGCAAAGAATGGATGGAATAAAACCTTAAGCTCTTTTATAGTCCTGCAAACAATTGTTGGTTCCCCTTTTCTCCTCCAGCAAGTCTCTGCCTTCCCCCTTCACTTACTGGTGCCTTGTGTTTGTCTGACCACAACTGATATCAAAAAGGCAACCAGAGATTGGCTGGGTTCCACCTTGAATGGGAGACCACAAGAAAACCCTCAGATTATGATCCAGGAGTTGAAAGAAGGCAGCAATAGAAACACGGACACACACCCACATTATTGTGAAGAAAACTATAGAGAGAGCTGCTTGGGAAGTCACCCGGAGGTCAGCTTGATTCCAAGGAGACTTGGCCTTGAAACTTCCTCTGCATGTCATCTCCTGCTTCCTCAAAAGAAATTCTTCTCCTTCCCTCACTTTTGGCCCCCAAGACCTGGAACACTTGCAGGAAGTCATCTCAATTGCTGCTGCTACATCCTTTCAGCTCACTTTTTCCCATAGCTAACCCGCATAGCTTATTCTGGTTGGACCCAAATTAATGAATTAATGGGCCAAAGATCTGGTGGGCATCGTTCTCATCCAAGTGGGGCCTATCTCTTTAGGTACAGATCCAGCTTGTCCAAAAATGGTCCCAAGCCTCTCACACTCAGTCTAAAGTTTAGATTAAGTTTAGATTAAGGTCTAACCCCCCCCCCCCTCATGACTGCACTAAAGGTCTGCGAGCAAGTAGGAGAAATAGCATTTTTCTTACTTGAACCTCCTTAAGATTCTCAGACATCAAAATTTGCCTTCCAGGCTAAACTGGTGATATTCATCCATTTCTTGGCTATCAATGCACCACAACCTCTGTCTGGTCCACAATCTTTACACCACCCAGGTACACATTCTCCCGCTCCCATGTCCCTATCCTTTTGATAATGATTGAGTTGTTCATAAGGTACCCAAGGAGCAGCAGCCTCGGCATGGCTGTTTCACCCAGAATTGGGACAGGAACAGCAACACAGATGTCATCTGAGTGCAGAATACTTTTCTGCTCCACAGAGGGATCAGTTATGTTTGCAGCTCTACAAAGGAATCAGCTAACATTTGCAGGGACTCATATTGTTGTGTCCTGAGCCTGCAAGAGCAGGCTCGGGACGTTGCAAGAGTCCCGGGCATTTGCAAAAGCTGCCCGGGACCAGACTGAGTGGCGCCAGCCTTGCGCGCATGCGCAAGGCGGGAAAAGACTGCCTTGTGATTGGTTGGATTTGCCCGGGGATCAGAAGGTATAAATAGAGGCCTGCGTGCCTCTGCTCGGGTTGTTCGTAGAGTGGAAGCAGAGAATAAAGACTTGTTAGAAATGCTTCGTCTCAAGCGCCATTATTCTCCGGACTTAACACATATGGGTGTCCAAAAGGCAAAGATGGAGGCTGTGATTTTGCAATTAAATAGAAGATACCACCCCCACTCCATTGTATACCCATCCTTGTATTTTTCTGCTAATCTTAATGTGAAATTTATTGCCCTAGTGTTTTAATCGTCTATGATATTATTTTATTGGATTGTAAGCCGCCTACGGTTCCCTGACAGCGAAATCAGTGGCATATATTAACTTTAAGAAATCAATAAAAATACTTTTGAAGGACATTGTGTTCTGTGCTGCGGGGGAGGAGGGGCCGGATTGCGGGGTCACCCTCCCCCATCTTGTTTGCGGCCCACGACAATTCTGCTGCCCTTCGACTTAGAGGGAGAGGGCGGGGAGGCGTCTGGTTCCACGAAGCACAAACCCGCAACTTGACACTCAAGGGGCATTTTTGCATATTGGTCAATAGACCGAAATGTGCAACTCCTTTCCTGATTCGAATGAAAAGGCTCGCTTTCTTCCCGCGCCTGGCGATTCAGTCCCAGGTGTGAGAAAAAGCAGAATCGTAGTAAAAGCTTTTTGGGACGCTCTCGCTCGGGGTCTTCGCAACGGCCCCGTTAGTCTGAAGTCGGTGCAAAGAGCAGCCTGGCTTGGTGCTTCGCGATCCTTACCCCGCGCCCGAAAACGAAGGCAGGGAGAGGATGGCGAAAGGAAGGACTGTAGAGCGACTCCTGCTGGAGAAAGTGGGGAACCGGCGGCGGCGAGAGCGGCGGTTAATGTCCGCTTCCGCTAGGAGGTGCTGCGGGACTCGCGAAATACAACACGGGACAGAGGGCGAACCTGGCTGGGGGGGGGGGGGGG
>NW_015390728.1:22334-24251 GCF_001527695.2 Protobothrops mucrosquamatus | reverse complement strand
CCGACCTGGGCCGGTTCACCCCTCCTTAGGCAACCTGGTGGCCCTCGGCTCCCCGGGGATCACCATATTGATGCCGAACTTAGTGCGGACACCCGATCGGCATAGCCCACTGCAGCCCAGAACTCCTGAGCTCAAGCGATCCGCCAGCCTCAGCCTCCGGAGTAGCTGGATTACAGGCTCGCGCCACCGCGCCCGGCTGCTGTAGCCGCCCTCTCCAGCTTACTAGAGCCGCTTCGCGCCGTGACGTCACCCGACGGGAGGGGGAGCAGCAGACAGGGCGGCTCGCGCGCTCGCTTTCTCTGCGCCTGCGCCTGCGCCTTTCGCCCTTTCCTTTTCCTTTTCCTTTTCCTGTTCGGCGTCCGAGCCACGCGAGGGGCAGCCGCAGCACCGCCATGGGCCACCAGCAACTCTACTGGAGCCACCCGAGGAAGTTCGGGCAGGGATCGCGCTCCTGGTAGGTCTCCGACACACACAGCCTCCCCGACTCGCTCTTCGCGGCGCCTGCCGGGACCAGCGCCCATCTGCACGAGGCCCGGCCGGCCCTGGCAGCCGCAGGAAGGAACGGAAGCGCCCGACAGCAGACAGAGGAGAGGGCGGGGGGTGGGTGGATGGATGGCGGGTAGTGCTTCTGGGATGAGGGGAGCCGGGAAGCGCCTGCGTCCGCCTCACCCGGCCTCCCTCTCTTCCTCCCGCAGCCGCGTCTGCTCCAACCGGCACGGACTGATCCGCAAGTACGGCCTCAACATGTGTCGCCAGTGCTTCCGCCAGTACGCCAAGGACATCGGCTTCATTAAGGTGAGGGGGAGGGCGGCTGTGAAGGCCCCAGCCATGCCCCGCGCTTTCGGTTGCCCGCTGCCGCTGCCCCCTCCGTTGCCCAGAGTTCCCTGGCAATGCCCACGACCTCTCTCTCCCTCGGTCTCCTGGCTCTAACGGCCATGGGCAGGCTAGGAAAGGAAATCTGATGGAGTGTGTAGTGTTGCCATTTAACAATTAATCAATGGAACAGCTTGCCTCTCTGGGTTGTTGGTACTCCCATCACTGAAGGTTTTCAAAAATAGATTGCAGAACCACTTGACCAGCATGGTATAAAGTCTTTCCGAGGTCCCTTCCAGCTGTTATTTTATGTTCATGCACTTCTGGAAGGGTCCGCTGTTGTGGGTCCTGCAATGCCCATGACTTCTCATCACTATCCTGACTCCCAAATGCTGTTAAAAGTATAATGGAAAAAGTAACGTATTGTAAAAGTTCAAGTGATCACAGATAACAAGAAAAGATGTAGAATTGTAGCCTCCGAAGAAGGAATATTGACTCTGATTGTTTCTTTTATCTCCTTTTAGTTGGATTAATTCTACAATAATAGTTGAAGATGGCTTGAAAAGACATAAGAAGAGGTTGGCACTCTTGGAGGACTGGGCTAGCTGCTGTGCAACTGTATACAATAGAAGTACTGGGTTTTGTTTATTCCAATTATGGCAGTGTTTCCTATTAATATGTTACAACTTCCATAATTCTAGCCTTGTTGACATGTCATCTTTAGCATATATGATTATGAGAATCTATTTTTTTGGTTCTTAAATAAAAAGAATTAAAATCTAAAGTTGTGTTTGCTGAATGAATCTGTGACCTAAAGGGCATAAAAATAACACTATAATTGGATGTAGTAGTATTAGAAGTTTTTAAATCAAAATCTGAAAATCAAGTGTAAACTCACTATCCCTATTGGTTTATCCCTAAAAGTTTGCTTCAGTGGTAGTATTAGAAATTTTTAAATCAAAATCTGAAAATCAAGTGTAAACTCACTATCCCCATTGGTTTATCCCTAAAAGTTTGCTTCAGTGGTAGTATTAGAAGTTTTTAAATCAAAATCTGAAAATCAAGTGTAAACTCACTATCCCCATTGGTTTATCCCTAAAAGTT
>NW_015390728.1:15598-22310 GCF_001527695.2 Protobothrops mucrosquamatus | reverse complement strand
CCCTAAAAGTTTGCTTCAGTGGTAGTATTAGAAATTTTTAAATCAAAATCTGAAAATCAAGTGTAAACTCACTATCCCCATTGGTTTATCCCTAAAAGTTTGCTTCAGTGGTAGTATTAGAAGTTTTTAAATCAAAATCTGAAAATCAAGTGTAAACTCACTATCCCCATTGGTTTATCCCTAAAAGTTTGCTTCAGTGTGGGTGAAGTGCCACTGCACTGGGTTGAATTCCTTATGTACAAATACTTGTAACTTTTACTTGTCTCATAACTAATAATTCTTCCAGAAATAATACACCATTTTTCCTATGGTTTTGTTTTTCTTCAACCTTCAATCTTGTTGCATAGCCATTATCAATTTAAACCATCTTGATAATGGTGAACTGTATAATAGTCCACTGTGTTTCGGTTTAGTGGACTATGAGTATCAAGCATGTATGGTTAATTTATGGTTTAGTGTATTGTATTTTGAATTTTAAGGTTAGTTGTCATTTTGTTGTTTGGTTATTCTGATGCATGGTGATGATGCCAAGTAACCAGAGGGAATGCTGTGCAGTTCACCAGTACTTATAAACTCCAGTGACTTTTGTGCCATTTGCATCCTATTGCTAACCTGTGAATAGAACTTTGTCCTACTCATTGTCAGCCTATTTCATATTTTTTACACAACCTGATAGACCTCTTTATTTCTCCTGAGGATGTTCAATTACTTGAGTTCAGGTGATTGGCTGCTATGTTGGGAATAAAGTATTGTTCAGGTAGGGTGAAAGAAAGCCATACTCTAAATGCAGCACGGTACATTAATTGCTACTTGTTGGGATATTGCACCTATGTTTTTGGGCTCTAAACTGGCTGCTGATTAATTTTTGAGTACAATTTAAACTGTTGCTTTTGATTTGTTAAATCATTTATGTCTTGGTACCTAAACGCTTAGAGGATTTAGGTCACCTATGGAAAAATATCCAGTGCTCCACTTTTGTAAAATTAAAGACCTGAAGTCAAGAAGAGCAACTGTACTTCTCAATTGTAGTGCCTCTTGAACAAGTCTCCTGAGGGAGGAGGCACCTGTCCTGGTTGTATTTCTCCTTCCATCAAGCCAGAGCCCATTGCTTCTTCAGTTTCTTCCAAGCAGGAGAGGCCTTCAGATTTAGAAAAATGAAAGCCATTTTATGGAGAAAACAAACGAATTATTTCAACTGATTTTCATTAAAATAATCTATATAACTGTTTTGAATCCTTGTTCACGTTAACTGTTTCTTTTGTTGGTGGTTTGATCCTAAGATGGGAACATTCAGTTTGGGCAACATGGCTGAACATGTTCCTTCCCAAGAAAAATGAAGGAATTCCTTGCAAGAATAGACCAGTATTTCGTATAGTCTATCTCAATAGCTGGTCACCATCTCCCAGATGTCTTTGGCAAACTCGCTTCTTTCCTATATCTTTCTTCACAACAGTGGTGTGGAACAGCTGTTGTTCAGGGCAGTTAAGGTGGTGGTGTGGCTAAGGAATGGAGAGACTTAGGTTCTAGTCCATCTCTGTTCCTAGAAATCCACTGTTATCTCTGTGGACAAGTCATTCTCAGCCCAATCTACCTAATAAGGGTATTGTTACAGGATAAATTAAGATCTTCATGTGAGCCATCTCTTGGACAAAAGGCAAGCTAGAAATATAACAAAATACATTCATAAAAAAAATTCTGATTCTCATAAATTGCTATGGCAAATGTATTTCCTTGGCAATTGTTTGCATCAACAGCTAGTAAATATTGTCTAACTTTGTTTTAGTGATTGGCTGGATAAGTAAGTTAGGAACAATAATATAAACATTAAAAACACAGCCGTTTTAGTAATCCTGAAAAATCATCCACGATCATCCAAGTCCTATGCTCGTATATTATTCCAATGGTGGCTGTATCCCCAAGAAAAACATTCATATAATAAGCTAAAGATATTTAAGACAAAAAATGTGGCATCCAACTACATTAAAAAGCAACTAAAAGGTAATCAGGTATAACTGTAACTTAATAAATAGTTCCCACTATGTATTCATGTTGGTCAGACAAAAATGTTCAGTTTGTAAAATGGAATAGAAATGCAGACTAAATTATATATTTATGAAACAAAACAAATACACAGATAATCAATGCAATGATGTCTCTTGTGAAAAAAATGTTAGAAGTCTAGTTGGTTGCAAACTGGTTGCAAAACAAGACAATTGCACTTTTAAGCTGCATCAACAAAAATATAGTTACTTGTTCCAATTTACTATACATTGGTAAGATTCTCACTCCAATACTGTGTATGTAAAAAGCAGAATTTGGCTACTTTTTAAAGGTGTATACCAAATAAACTATAATTAATAGTTTATTGTAGAGAGAATGAAGAAATGGCCTATCTTGAGAAGGATGGCACGTACAGAAGGCAAATACCTGTTTTCTATCAATCAATGACAATAAAGAAACCTGTTGGGTATTATTTATCAAACCACAACTGCACCTACTTTTGCCACCCATTACAGTTCAGGCTTTTAGTATATATTATATCCCTTTTATCTCAAAAAATGCAAATGAACTTGGGACATATTTCTGGAGTAGAGAAAAAGAAACAGCATAAACCTCTTAAATCTATATAAGCAAGGATAATGCCTCAATTCCATACATGTTGTTTTTAGAATTATTTTATTTTTTATACCTATGAGCCTTCACAGCACCATCATAAAACAACCCATTTAAAATCATGGTCCTCCATAAATATTGAACACCCTAGAGCAGTGATGTCAAACTGCCGGCCCATGGGCCTGATGCATCATACAAAACGGCACCAACCCCATTGCCGGCTATGGAAAAAAAGTCACAATACGTCGCGACACATCACGTGACGTTGCGGGTTTGACACGCCTGCCCTAAAGCTTTGCATCCAGAACAAGTTCTTGTTCCATAAGGGAGTGAGGCAGCTAATTGTGAATGTCTTTGTACAGAATATCATGACAAAGATAAGACAATTCTATGTCTTCCCAGTCAAAACATCCAATCACTGAAAATCTGTCAGCACCAGACCAGAGAGTTATGGCTCTAGAAGCCAACATCTCTTTCTGCAATCCTTCACTTCATCAAAACAATTAGAAGTCCGAAGAGATTCTTATGGCTGGCACACAAATAGAGTATTCCAATTTCCCCCAAGTGTCCTTTCATAATCCAGTTTTTTACCTGGTTTTCTCTCATGACATTGTAGTGAGGCTTCAGCTCATATTAAAATGCTCCCTGCTTTTCCCTTTTACGGAATGGATTTTATGATGCTTATTAAGGGCAGCCTTCTGAATAAAGCTTTTCCCACAATCTAAGCATTCAAATGGTTTCTCCCCAGTGTGGATCTTCTGATGTCGGTTAAGATTTGAACTGCTACTGAATCTTCTCCCACAGACAGGACATTTGTGCGGCTTCTCTCCTGTGTGGACTCTTTGGTGACGGTAAAGTACTGAACTGGACTGGAATGTTTTCCCACAAGCAGCACATTCATATGGCTTCTCCCCGGTGTGGGTCCTCTGGTGAATGATGAGCTTGGAGCTAGAAAGAAAGAATTTCCCACAGACCAAGCACTTATGTGCTTTTCCTCCTATATGACGGTTCTTAACCACTGTGGAGCCCCGATTCAAATTTCTGCCATAAGCTCGGGAGGCATTTTGTTTCTTACCAGTGTCATTTCCTGTCTGGACTGTGGCTGCAATGATAGTTTTGTAGTCTCCCACATAAGGGACAGATGCATCAGCTTCACCTCCTGCCAAGGTGCTCTGTTGACATTTCAGTCTCTCCTGATTAGTTAAAGCCTTTTCCTGCACACAACACTGAGGAACAATCTCTTCTGCTTTCCAAAGAGACACCTCACAAGGCCCTGCTTGCGCAGAATCTTCAGCCACATCTGTCTCTCTCTCGTGTATAGTCATCCAGTCCTTACCTGCTGGAGAAATTAAGAAAAATTCAAATGACTCACTCATTGACCTTGAGAAAAACATAACTTGAAAACGGAAAATTATAGATAGTTAAGAAAAACTAGTAGCTTCTCTCTAAGATCTCATTCAGAAGGAAAAAGGAAAAGACATCACAGGACACTGAAGAAGCCTGGCATTTGTATATTTCTAACAACTTCTCATTAAGCAAAATTGAACAGGCAGGATCCTAGTTTACTTTAACATATATTTATGAGCCAAATTTAATCTCACAAAGAACATGCTTCTCCCATAGAACTACAGTATATTTCCGTGACTCCTTGTCGTTTTTCAACTTTTCATGTTCAAATCCAAGGCAAACCAATCCTCAAGCTCAGAGAACGAACCTTCATCCTCATCCTATACCCGAGTTACAGATATTCGCCACTATTGCAAACCATACTCTCCTGAGGGGGTATTGAGAGTGACTTGTTGGTGTCCTATCTGAGAAAGAATCTCACAATTGACATGTTGATCCACCTTTACTGAGCCCAAATGAGAAGCCTGTTGGGTCACATGCAGCCTCTGAATTCTTCTTTAATGGACCCAACAGGCTCCTTGGATCACACCATTGAATAAATCAGTGTGGCTTCTTACTTTTTGAGCCATGAAGGACTCATGCAGTAGTCACCTGAAAAAGGCTGAACACTTAAAAACAAAACAAAGAATCCTCTCAATAAGAAAAAACAAGACAGAAAATCTCTGTTCGTGTGCATGATATTTCACTATCCCACCCAAGAGTAGGTTTGCCAGCAACAATTAAATGCAGCTCTTGAACATTTTGTAACTATAAAGAACTGGATTAAGAAACAGAAGGGTTTCCAGCACTTCAGGGTTTCTACCTTCAAATGTTGAGACTCACTTCCTCTGACAGACAGCTTTGGCTATCTCCCCAATTCTTTTTCACAGTAGTCAAGCCTCTCTCTATTCCATATCAGCCTATTGCCTCTCAGTAGTGATGGAAGATGTACCATTGAAAGCTAAAACCAAGTTGGGTAGGTATCTATTTAATGCAGAGTGGGAAGTATTGAGATCAATCTGGTGCTCTTAAGGCCACACAGAATACTTTGAAGTGTGTTTCCAACCTCATAGAATGGAATACTGCATAGAAAAGGAAACAATTCCAAAAGAAAAGAGTTGTAGGATCATCTACCAAACCTCAAGACCATTGCTTAGCTTTTCCCCTATGTCATCCTTTTCTTAGAAAGCAATAAAGAAGTTACTAAATGTCAAATCTTTATTGTAACAATTAGGACTGGAGAAGAACAGCCAAGGAATAATCTCACTGATCTCAAATTAATATGATTTATTAGGAAGAGGTTGAAGTAGGAGCACGAGAATTCTGGCAAATAACCTTGCTGTCAAATATTGAGGGTAAATATAGGCAATTCAGAGATGTTGGATTCTCTCAGTGCAACAAGGAAGGCACCACTCTGTTTTGAGAAAACTAGCCAGGCTATACTTGGGTTTCATTTATTTAATAGTTACTAGCTGTATTATGAGTGTGGAAATCCTCTCTTAGATCAGGCTCTCTGAAAAGAAACATTATCAGAAAGCAGTCCAGCAGGAATTCAGATTCAAGACTTTCTTCCTTACCTAATAGGTCAGCATCACACTCCTCATCCTGCTTGGGTGTTTTGTAGAGTTGCTTCTGTTCAGTATCGGCACATTCTGCCTCAGAGAAGCTTACAGCCACTTTCTCAAAAGCATACTGCAACAAAAATAATGTAGAAAGTGTAAAACCAATTTTACAACCTTTTTTGCCACTGTTAAGCAAATCAGTGCAGTTACTAAGTGAACCATACAGTTGTTAGGTGAATCCAACTCCCCCCCCCCATGGGTTTTGCTTGTGGGAAGCCAACTGAGAAGTTTGCAAATGGCAATCACATGACACTGGGGCAAATCCTAAATACATGCTGATTGCCAAGCATCCAAATTTTGATCACATGACTATGGGGATGCTGCGACCAGACATAAGTGACTTTTTTCACTGAGATTGTAACTTTGAATAGTCACTATACAAAGAGTTGTAAGTCAAGGGCGGCCTCTACAAACAAGTTAAACAGCACCAGTTCCAAACACAGGTCTATAAGGAATTCTACTCTTACTCCTCCCCACTGAGAAAACTGCCATTTTATTCCTGCTCTTCGCTTTCTTATTAACAATCCGTGAGAGGACAGCCTATTTTCTGACCTGGCCTCCCTTGAAGAACTGACACAGCTATAAAGATAGTAAAATTCATCAGTTAAAATTGATGCCTTTTGCCTGAAGCTTCCTTTCTCTCCCATGAGATGAAAAAAAAAATCAAGATCTCAAACAGGATTTGTGCCACATAAGAGATTTATAAAGAAAAGGCCTCACCTGGTTTGTTTGTCTTTCAGTCTCCTGCTGTTTATATAGAAAATCTTCAGCAAAACTTACAGCCTGAGCACAAGTTTCTGGGCCATGCTGCCTCACCCAGTTCTGGATCTTTGGAGGCAGGATCATCAGGAACTGTTCCAGGACCAGCAGTTCCAAGATCTGCTCCTTTGTGTGTCTCTCAACCTTCAGCCATTGACAGCAAAGTTCTTGAAGTTGGCCATAAACTGCCCTTGGACCCTTGGCCTCCAAGTAGCAGAAACGTCTGAAGTGCTGGCGACTTTTCTCTCTGCTGACAGCATCTCCTCTCAATAGGGCTGCCTTGACCTTTCCATAATCTTCTCTGTCTTTGCCTTCCAACATATTGAAGGCTA